>NW_022603066.1:0-123378 GCF_008692095.1 Etheostoma spectabile
CCAAACTCCCCCAACCGGATCGGGGTATGCCAAGATTCTCCCTTTAGTTATATTTATGATAGATAAATCTGAAACTATGTGACTAACTACTACTCCTAACAATATTCGATTCTATGCCCTAACTATAAGCTTTATCAAAAGGAAAGTCTTAAGCCTACTCTTAAATGTGGAGACGGGTCTGCCTCCCGGACCCAAACTGGAACCTGGTTCCACAGAGAGGAACCTGATAGCTGAACGCTCTGGCTCCCGTTCTACTTTTAGAGACTCTAGAACCACCAGTAACCCTTCTGGGAGCGTAGTTCTCTCCCAGGGTTGTAAGGTACTATAAGCTCTTTAAGATAAGATGGAGCCTGACCATGAAGAGCTTTGTAGGTGAGAAGAAGGATTTTAAATTCGATTCTAAATTTTACAGGAAGCCAATGCAGAGAAGCTAAAACAGAGAAACGTGATCTCTTTTCCTGATTCCCGTCAGAACACGTGCCGCAGCATTCTGGATCAGCTGTAGAGTCTTTATGGATTTTTTCGAGCAGCCTGATAGTAAAGAATTGCAGTAATCCAACCTAGAAGTAACAAATGCATGGACTAGTTTTTCTGCATCATTTTTAGACAGGATATTCCTGATTTTTGCAATATTACGTAGGTGAAAAAGGCGATCCTTGAAATTTGCTTTAAGTGGGAATTAAAGGACATGTCCTGATCAAAGATGACTCCAATATTCTTCACTGTGGTGCTGGAGGCCAGGGTGATGCCATCCAGAGTAACTATATCTTTGGATAGTGCGTCACGGAGGTGCTTGGTCCGAGAGCAATAACTTCAGTTTTATCTGAGTTTAACATTAGAAAATTACAGGTCATCCAGTTTTAATATCTTGAAGGCACGTTTGAAGTTTAACTAACTGATTAGTTTCATCCGGCTTGATTGATAGATATAATTGAGTATCATCTGCATAACATGAAAGTTTATGGAGTGTTTCCTAATAATACTGCCTAAAGGAAGCATATATAAAGTGAACAGGATTGGACCGAGCACAGATCCTTGTGGACTCCATGACTAACCTTGGCGTGCACAGAGGATTCATCGTTAACATTAACAAACTGAGATCGATCTGATAAATAACTTAAACAGCTTAGAGCATCCCTTTAATGCCATTAAATGTTCCAATCTCTGTAATAAGATAATTCAATGGTATCAAATGCAGCGCTAAGATCTATTAACACAGTACAGAGATAAGTCCTTTGTCTGAAGCAATTAGGAGGTCATTAGTAATTTTCACAAGTGCTGTCTCTGTGCTATGATGAACTCTAAATCCTGACTGAAAATCCTCAAATAAGCTGTTGCTATGCAGAAAGTCGCACAGCTGTTTGGCGACTGCTTTCTCAAGAATCTTAGAGAGAAATGGAAGGTTGGATATAGGTCTATAGTTGGCTAAAACATCTGATCAAGGTTTGGCTTTTTCAGAAGAGGTTTAATTACAGCTACTTTAAAGTTCGGTGTACATAGCCTGTTAATAAAGACAAATTGGTTATATCAATAGTGAAGTGTTGACTAATGGTAAAACTTCTTTAAGTAGCCTAGTCGGGATGGGATCTAAGAGGCAGGTTGATGGCTTAGATGAAGAATAATTGAATTAAATTGATAAAGATCAAGTGAAGCAAAGCAGTCAAACATGTATCTGGTTTTACAGCTGTTTTCTAAGGTTCCTGAGTTTAGAGACAAGCCAGTTAAAGGCAGGTCTTGGTGATTTTGCTTCTAATATTTATATTTTATCATTGAAGAATCTCATAAAGTCGTTACTACTAAGAGCTATGGGAATACTTGGCTCAGTAGAGGTGTGACCTTCTGTTAGCCTGGCTACAGTACTGAAAAGAAACCTGGGGTTTTCCTATTTTCCTCTATCATGACGAGTAGTACGCTGCTCTGGCATTACGGAGGGCCTTCCTATACGTTTTAAGACTATCTTGCCATTAAACGAGAATTTTCCAGTTTGGTGGAGCGCCAGATCTTCTCAAGTTTCCGCGATATTTGCTTTAATTTGCGAGTTTCAGTGTTATACCATGGAGCTAACCTTCTTTTTTATTATCTTCTTTTTTTAGAGGGGCAACAGAGTCTAGAGTCATTCGCAGCGAGCCTGCTGCACTATCAACAAAATGATCGATTTGGGAGGGACTAATAGCATAGGAGTCCTCCGTTACTTTGGGACTTGTAATGAATTAAATGCTAACGGAATCGCATCCTTAAATTTAGCTACAGCACTATCAGATAGACATCTTGTATAGGATGTTTTGCCTAACGGCGTGTAGTTCAGCATTATAAACTCAAAACTCAAAGTTATCAAACAGTGGTCAGATAGGAAGGGATTCTGTGGGAACACTATTAAATGTTTAATTTCAACACCATATACCAGAACAAGATCGAGGGTGTGACCAATAAGGGCTTAACATTGGGCAGTCCCAGAAAATATGAAAGTGGCCGGCTCCCGAGGAACCACAGAGCCTCCAGCATGCGTCACCACCATCCAGATGTCGCTTTTGAATAGGGGTGATAAAAAACCTAATTACATTCTTCCAACCAAACTCACGCCAGGTGTTCGAGCTAGTAGTGTTCCATTGTACTCTACATATATTCACCCAGCTTTCACTCGAAATTCGTAACTTACTTTCCATTTCCCATCTCCTCTTAATGTACTCTGTGCTGGGTTTCTTCCCATGCTGGATATCCCTGTACAACCTAGAAACCAACCCACTTAGGGAAGAGGATGTAATCAGTGATAAGAAAGTCTGTAGAAATCTCAAGTCGTTTTTCCCCAATGATCTTTTTATATTTTCTTCAAAATAATGCCTAACCTCTAAGTATCTATAGAAATCGTCCTGCCCTAAACCATATTTGTTCTGTAAGAATTCAAAACTCATAAATGTTCCCTTATGCATAAACTGGTAATAGGTTGTAATTCCCTTTTGAAACCCAGCATTTAAATCTTCCATCTAGGGCATTTGGTTTGAAGTCAGAATCATATGCACACCACCTTAAAATTCTAGACCCTTTTTTTAAGTTACATATTTGCAGTATTCTGTTCCAGGAGTTCAAGAGAGATTCATACATAACATCTTCAGTTATATTGCTATTCACTTTAAGTTTTTTGTCATTTAAAAGGGCCATAACTGGTATATCTTTCATAATAGACATTTCAACCTCTTTCCAGCCCGCCAAATAAACGGGTGAACATAAGCAGATTAAAGGTCTAGTTTGTGCAGCATAATAATAATCCCTGAGGCAGGGAAGGCCTAGCCCCCCTTCTCCTTCATCAACTGGAGTGTTTGATATTTTATACTACCCTTTTTATTTTGCCAAATATATTTTGCCACTATGTTATCCCATTCATCAAAATGTTTGAGTTATCCAAATTGGAAGACATTGAAAGAGGTACAAAAAACGAGGGAGGATATTCATCCTAATTGAATCTATTCGGGAGTACAGACTCAAAAATGGGACATTGTTCCACCTTTGTAAATCGGATTTAATTTTGGAGATTAGAGGCTCATGGTTAGCATCAAACAATTTAGATGGATCTACTGTCAGAACCGCTCCCAAATATTGAATGTTATTTGATTCCCATTTCCATTTGTATGTCTTTTTGATCTTTGTGGACGGATTGTAATTCAGCTTTAAAACCTGAGTTTTAGTAACATTGATTTTATAGCCTGAGAAAGAGACAAATTCTTCCAGTGTTTAACTTAATTTAGGAAGTGAGTGAGTGGGATCTGTCAAGAATATTAGTATGTCGTCGGCAAATAAAGCCAATTTTAGTTCGCCCGATTTTAAAGAAACCCCTTGAATTTCTGTGGTCTGTCTAATCCACTGCGCTAAGGGCTCAATAAATAGAGAAAAAAGTAGAGGTGAAGCACCACAGCCCTGGCGGGTTCCTCTTTCTAATTTAATAGATTTAGACAGGTCTCCGTTTATTTTTATTCTGGCAGTAGGTTTGTTATACATTGCGGAAAAAGTCCCAATCAAGTCCGAGTGAAACCCGAATGCCTCCATTACTTTATATAAAAAAGTCCATCGTACTGAATCAAATGCTTTTTCGGCATCCAAACTTATTATAAGAGTTTCTAATTTACATTGCCTGGCATGATTCATTATCAGAAGTGCTTTCCTAATATTGTCATGCGTCTGCCTCTGTCGAATAAAGCCTGTCTGGTCCTTGTGTACAGCAAAAGTTTGGGCAACCTTGTTAATTTCCATGATTTTCCTTCATAAATCGTTGGTCCTTAGGATAAAAAAAATCAGTTAAATATATCATATAGGAGACAAACACAGTGATATTTGAGAAGTGAAACGAAGTTTATACCATTTACAGGAAGTGTGCAATAATTGTTTAAACAAAATTAGGCATGTGCATAAATTTGGGCACCACAATCAAAAAAAATAACTCAATATTTAGTAGATCCCCCTTTTGCAGAAAAAACAGCTTCTAAACGCTTCCTATAGCTTCCTATGAGAGTCTGGATTCTGGTTGGAGGGATTTTGGACCATTCCTCTCTACAAAACACCTCTAATTCATTCAGGTTTGATGGTTTCTGAGCATGGACTGCTCTCTTTAAGTCACACCACAGATTTTCAATAATATTCAGGTCTGGGGACTGAGATGGCCATTCCAGAACGTTGTACTTGTTCCTCTGCATGAATGCCTTAGTAGATTTTGAGCAGTGTTTAGGGTCATTGTCCTGTTGAAAGATCCAGCCCTGGCGCAGCTTCAGCCTTGTCACTGATTCCTGGACATTGGTCTCCAGAATCTGCTGATATTTGGTGGAATCCATGCGTCCCTCAACTTTAACAAGATTCCCAGTCCCTGCACTGGCCACACAGGCCCACAGGAGGATGGAACCACCACCAAATTTTACTGTAGGCAGCAGGTGTTTTTCTAGGAATGCTGTGTTGTTTCTCCTCCATGCATGACACCCCTTGTTATGTCCAAATAATTCAATTTTAGTTTCATCAGTCCACAGCACCTTATTCCAAAAGGAAGCCGGCTTGTCCAAATGTGCTTTAGCATACCTCAAGCGGCTTTGTTTGTGATGTGGGCGGAGAAAAGGCTTCCTCCGCATCACTCTTGCGTACAGCATCTCCTTGTGTAAAGTGCGCGCAATAGTTGTACGATGCACAATGACTCCATCTGCAGCAAGATCATGTTGTATGTCTTTGGTGCTGGCCTGTGGGTTGACTTTGACTGTTCTAACCATTCTTCGCTTCTGTTTATCTGTGATTTTCCTTGGTCTGCCACTTCGAGCCTTAACTTGAACTGTGCCTGTGGTCTTCCATTTCCTGACTATGTTCCTAACTGTCAAAACAGGCAACTGATATCTCTTAGACAGCTTTCGGTATCCTTCCCCTAATTCATGATGGTGAACAATCTTTGTTTTCAGTTCTTTTGAGACTCCCATGTCGCCACTCTTCAGAGAAGATTCACAGAGGAGGGAAACTTACAATTGCCCCCCCTTAAATACTCTCTCATAATTGGGTTCACCTGTGTATGTAGGTCAAGGGTCACTGAGCTTCCCAAACCAATTTTGAGTTCCAATAATTGGTTCTAAAGATTTTGAAATCAGTAAAATGACAACAGTGGCCAAATTTATGCACATGCCTAATTTTGTTTAAACAATTATTGCACACTTCCTGTAAATGGTATAAACTTCGTTTCACTTCTCAAATATCACTGTGTTTTTCTCCTATATGATATATTTAACTGATTTTTTTTATCCTAAGAACCAACGATTTATGAAGGAAAATCATGGAAATTAACAAGGTTGCCCAAACTTTTGCAGACCACTGTATAAGTTCAGGTAACACTATCTCGAGACGTTTACACAATATAGAAGTAAATAACTTGTAGTCGACATTAAGTACGCTTAAGGGGCGATAATTACCACATACAAGTTTGTCCTTATTTTCTTTGGGGATAATTGAAATAATAGCTTCTCCCCATGAAGGAGGAATAGTCTTCGTTTCGAGCACCCCGTTAAATGCTTTCATTAATGTCGGTGCCAAATGATATTGCATGAGTTTATACCACTCTGAAGTGAATCCATCTGCTCCGGGGGCTTTTCCATTTCTTAATCTCTTAATTGCGGATATAATTTCTTCCTCCGAAATTTTTGAGATTAGCTTCTTCTTCGTTCTGATCATTTGTGACTTTAGGTAGATTTAGTGAAGACAAAAAGGAGTAAATATCCGTTGCACTTCCTAATTGTGGTTGAGAATATAGTGACCGATAATACTCCTCAAAACAGTGCTGTATTTTTTCCAGGTTAGTTTCGATTTGGCCTGTTTCAGGGTATTTAATTTTGAAAATTGTTCTCTCCGCCTGTTGTTTCCTTAATCTATATGACAGAAGTTTAAGCGCTTTCCCTCCAGTATCGTAATATTGCTGTTTTGTAAAAAGACGTTTTTTCTGGATGTCCTGTGTGGTTATTTCATTTATTTCCTTCTTTATTTAGAATATTTTTGCCTTTACCGAATCCTGTGGAGAAGACGAATGCTCTTTCTGTAATTTTATTCTCAAGGTCTAGTAATTTTCGTTTTTTCATTTTCTTTACATTAGAAGAAATTGCAATAATTTTCCCACGTAGCACTGCTTTCAAAGCTTCCCATAATATACCTGGTGAGACTGCATCATTGTCATTATACTCCAGATAGGATTCTATTTCGAGCTTCAATTTATTCCTAATTTCCATGTCATTCAGAATATTATTATTCAATTTCCATAGGGTAGACTTTATTTTACCATTAAGATTAAGTGACAAATATATAGGATTGTGATCTGAGAGTGCACTTACTCCTATGTCACAGTGTATCGCTCGAAACATATCATTTTTGAACATCAGAATTAAGTCTATTCTGGAGTAAACATTATGTGCCCCAGAATAGTGAGTATAGTCCTGCCCTGTCGGGTTCAGTTCCCTCCATACGTCTACTATCCCTACTTCTTTCATGAAATTATTCACTTTCTTAAATAGTTTTTTCGTATCAGGTTTGCCACTTGAACTGTCTTTTTTCGGATTCAATCGAATGTTAAAATCTCCCCCACATAGTAACACTCCCTGACTTTTTGTTGTCATTGTTTTAAGTACATGTTTGTAGAATGACCAATCACTTCCTGGTGGAATATAAACATTGAACAGACTCACCAAGGTTCCCTCAATTTTGCCAATAACCATAATATACCTCCCTTCTATATCTTAATGTTCAGATATGAATTCGAAATTTAGTGCGTTGCACACCAAAATCACCACTCCTCCACGTCTACCTGATTTGTGTGAAGAGAAATATACCCTTGTGAAACCCATTTTATTTAATTTAGCATGTTCACTATCACTAAGGTGGGATTCTTGTATATAAGCTATCTGGACCTTGTCCCTTTTCAGTAGAGTTAACATTTTTGATAGGGATGAGCCGAGTACTCGGCTGAAACGAGTATCCGGTACGGATAAAGCACTTTTGCCAAGTACAAGTATTATCCGAGTAATGCGAGTCAATATCTGTACTCGGATTCAATGAAATTCTCCATTGACTGTGTCTCCGTTCTGTGATAGGCTAGTCACAGTGCCAGTCACAATGCCTCTCCCTTACACTATTCTATGATAGGCTAGTCCCAGCGCCCCTCCCCTACACTATTCTGTGATTGGCTAGTCCCAGCGCCCCTCCCTACACAGACAGACTCCCGTTGCTGTGTGCCTCTCACTCGCACACGGGACACGGAGAAGTGAACAGCTTACCCTTACTGGTCCGCGGGGCTTTTTCTGTTAACATTTAGGGTTTCTTCAAGCTTCAGGTTTGTTTTATACTTCAGTTTGAACTAGTACCTAGTAACCAGGAGACTTCTGGTAACCGTGGAGTTTGTTCAGACATAGTGCTCGGTAGAATGCTACTCGTGGTGCATCTCTGCCGTCGTTTTTTTTTTTTTTTTTTTTTTTAAACTGCCTGCTGGCTCTAACCAGTTTTTTTGAATGTCTGAAACTTTCTTGCTTTGTTTTATAAAAAAAATAAAAGGCAGTTGCGTATAAATAAATAATATTACAAATTAAGACACACAACACATTCCAACCCCCCGCCCCCCTCTCTCTCTTTGTTCTCTCTCTCTCTCTCTATATATATATATACACTACCGGTCCAAAGTTTGGGCTCACTTAGAAATTTCCATACCACTCCATTATAGACAGAATACCAGCTGATCTTTAATGCAATATCTACATTACCCATTATAACCAACCATTCATTCAATCATCCAAAGGCACATTATGTTTACTAATCTGATATCATTTAAAAAAACTAACTAGAAAAACACTGGCAAACCTATTTGCAATTATGTCAGCACATAATGTAATCTGATTACTGCCCTGGTTAAAAAAACAATGCAACTGATCTCAGCTGGTATTCTGTCTATAATGGAGTGCAATGGAAATTTCTAAGTGACCCCAAACTTTTGACCGGTAGTGTATATATCTTACTCACTCACAAGCACAGACACTCACACATACCTGGTGGGAAAATAAAAAAGAACCAATAAAAAAAAAATGATCACACTGATAATAGAAAAATTTAAAGTTGAAAAAATAAAGTTATATTATTGAGTATGAAAACTCTTGTTCATTACATTTTACTTAATAATTGCAACCACATTGTTGTATTTATTGTTGCAAAACTTGTTATATACTGTAGGCCTATATAGTTTGTTACCATGACAACACCATTGATCCGAATGCTGATTCTGTCATGTAAATAGTTTTCTAATCAGCAATAAATATAACAATTTCTGATCAACTCATATCAATTGCATGCTTAAATAACAATGTCCCCGGTTTTCACTGTGACTGACAGACCCGAAATTGGAATGAAAGAAAGAAAATACTGACAAAACGTAGCCGATAGTCGCACACTCTACACACGCAGGCTCCAGACAGCCAGAGCCCGCGGTGCTCAGAGATGTTTTAGAAGCCGTATTTTACGATGCTAAAATCACTGATTATTTACATGGAGTCTGGTGGGTTTAGCGAACGCAATTTCGCGGACTTTTATGTTTTAAAAAGGATCTTAATCTTTAACAGAAAGGTCGACCTTAGAAATCCTTTCGATAATGTTGTCAGACACTTAGAATATTAATCTGAGTCTGTTAGCAGCTAAACGAGCACTTTAATAAACGTAAATACAAGCTGGACAATTATCTTGTTAACTGCCATTGTAGCTTGTTTCTCGTTTAATATGCATCACTGTCAAAGGAAAATATGTCCTCAATAGTTTTTATTGTATCTGATTCTCAATGAGCTGTTGCAGAAACAAGCCTTGAGCAGTAAAGCAAAAGCTGTCAGCAGTTCAGTAAACATTACAACATTATGAAATATTGAGACTTTCTATCTTGAAATATTAAGACTTTCTATCTTGAAATATTAAGACTTTCTATCTTGAAATATTAGGACTATAAGGACTTTCTATCTTGAAATATTATGACTTTCTATCTTGAAGTATTAGGATTTTTTATCTTGAAATATTAGGACTTACTATCTTGAAATATTAGGACTTTTTATCTTGAAGTATTAGGATTTTTTATCTTGAAATATTAGGACTTTCTATCTTGAAACATTCCCTCTGAGGTGTAGTGGAGTGGAGTATGAAGTAGCAGCAGGGGTGGGTCTAGGATCAGACCTTGGGGGGGCTCAGCCCCTAATGAGAACAGCTCTAGGTCTAGTGTCCCCGTTTTAAGTTTTACAAAAGTAAAAACATTACTTGTTTTGGAGGTAAATACGCTTCGGAGCTAAAAATGTCCCCGGATTTTGTCTGAGAAATCTGGTCACCTTAAGTTGAAGGCCTTCGCGAAGAAGTCTGTCCACAAAAGACAGCATGTCAACGGAGTCCTTTTTGGTATTTTCAGCTACCCCATAGATCCTTAAATTATCGCGCCTGCTGTGGCTCTCCATTTCTGTTAGCTTCTCCTCTAACCACACGTGTAGCTTTAGCATCTCCAACGCTGCATCCTGCGAGGTTTGTATCCGTTCTTCAGCCTTTTCGATCCGGTTTTCCGCCTCAACCAGTCTGTTGTTAAGACCCGATATGTCACTTCTTAGTTCCTCAAGCTGCTGTCTATTCTCCTGGCGGAATTGCCTCAATTCTTGCAGAATCTCTAAGTCCGTCATCGTCTAGTTAGCCTTGGCCGTCGAGGAGAAAACTGCATATCACTACTCGAGACGCGTCAGAAACAAATTAAACGTTCACGGTGGAGAGTCGCCCCAATCTTTAAAGTAAATTCTTGCTATATGTTTGATATAAAAGGGGCTTTTGATTGAATTTTGCGGGTTCTATCGGGAGCTCTCTACTGTGCGACCGTCATGGCTGATGTTCCAACCGGAAGTCGACCACATATGTATTCTAACAACTCCCGGGACATTCAAAAGTTTTTAACAAACTGTGTAGGGGTAAAATCCGGCACAACTGTGTCCCACCAATAGTGTGATCAGTGGTATGCCCAGACAACATGTGTCCTCCTCTGCCTTGCCCTCAGCCATAATACAATCTGCAAAAATAAAAATTACTATCAGTTGGTTGGTTAACATATATGCTTTGGTGTTGTACAGTATTACATCCAACAATAATAACAGGGGTTTTACTGAAAAATTAACAAAATTGCAGCAACAAAATTTTTTCAGATTAGTGCGAAGATTTATGTTGAGATTTTTTATTAAAAGATTGCAAAATTATCAAATTATTTTTGTTTACATTTCATATATTAACTGATAGGCTTTTTCCCCTTTAAACCCTGCTGCCCAACATGCACATGCACGTCCCTGGCTAGCGATATCAGTGTTAAAATGACAGAGAAGATGAGACATAGCAACAATGGTAACAAATATACATCGTAATGCTGGCTGCACAGATTATGCCGACGATCCGCTACAATTGACACACACACACACACACAGAGTTATAATCATATGCTGGATGTATGGTGTATATGTTCTACATTGGTTAAATGACCGTGGGCTATAATAAGACCACTTCTGCTATGTAATTGACAACCAGGACAATTTCATAGTGGTTGGTAAACCGGAACATTTTAGCGTCCCGGTCAAACCGGGACGTCTGTTCACCCTAACGGTGTTTTGCTTGACGCTACTGATGTTGCCATCGCAAGCCAGCAAAAGATTATAATAAACGTTAAATCATGCGAGATAATTAACTTTCTTCTTGAACATATCCTCTGTCCATAGCGGTCACGAAGAGCTGTCAAGGCACGTCTTTGAATTCCAGTGTGAATTTGTAAAGCCAGGAGCAAAAGTACCGGTATGTAGTCCTCCATTATTGTTGATAGTCATAACACGTTGCTATGACAACGGAGGTGCTTGCAGTGACGTCGTGAGGCAGCCCTACTCTGGCTCTCAGGCTGTGGAAAATCGAGTTGGTTCTTAGATAACTGGCGAGTAGAACCAGCACCGAACTGGCAATAGCACCAGCCCAGAACCAGCACCTGGTTAGCCTTGGTGGAATGTGTGACAGAACTCAAGTTGGGTCCCAGTATTCAGTGCTTTGTTATGACAACAACAACATGTATTCTTGTGTTTTCAAATCCAAATGGTTATTGATTCTATTCCATATTATCTTTGATTTATTGTTGCTATTGGACACCGGTTTGTTTATGTTTGAATATACAGTATGAATGTAATGTTTTCTGATGATTCCTAAAATATGGCAGAAAGAACACTTTACGAAATATGGAAAGGAAAAAGATGAGCAGTACACACAAGTATGCGTCATTTTCTGTAACTCCATTCACCATGTGCGCTCAGCAAATACTTATTATTTAAGATGTGCATTTACCACAATTAAAAATATAATAATAATAATATATACTAGTGCATCAACATAAAATGTTGATATGGTTGATTGTGAAACAACAAACATGATGTTGACTTTATACAACATGCAACAGTGTAGCCAATGGTTTACATTTACTCCATACACACTAATTGCCTGCTTCATGGCTGGTCATAATATCACATTTTGCATATTAGAAATAGTCTCTGATTTTAAGTTAAAGCCCATGTTGCAGGTTTAATTTTCCAACGAATTTGCACTTATTGATTGTTGGTAATAAACATTCAAACTGTTATCCACTGTATATGATATTGAAAAGTATCACAAAACATAATATAACAAAAAAAAGTAGGTCATATTTTACAGTGGTTTGCTTTTCTCCCACAATGCATTGCATGACGTCACACCAGGGAGACGATAGGCCAGCCAGCTTAGCGAGACCATTGAGAGTTACGAGAGATAGAAGACCACAGTGTAAGAAAGAGAGTGTTCAGCAACAGATTATAGATAATACATATATATCTATATATATATATATATATATATATATATATATATATATATATATATATATATACACATACATACTTAGATAGCCTATATACAGTGGGTACGGAAAGTATTCAGACCCCTTTAAATTTTTCACTCTTTGTTTCATTGCAGCCTTTTTCCAAAAATCAAAAAAGTTCATTTTATTTCTCAGTAATGTACACTCAGCAACCCATCTTGACAGAAAAAAACAGAAATGTAGAAATTTTTGCATATTTATTAAAAAACAAAAACTGAAATATCACATGGTCATAAGTATTCAGACCCTTTGTTCAGTATTTAGTAGAAGCACCCTTTTGATCTAATACAGCCATGAGTCGTTTTGGGAAAGATGCAACAAGTTTTTCACATCTGGATTGGGTATCCTCTGCCATTCCTCCTTGCAGATCCTCTCCAGTTCTGTCAGGTTGGATGGTAAACGTTGGTGGACAGTCATTTTCAGGTCTCTCCAGAGATGCTCAATTGGGTTTAAGTCAGGGCTCTGGCTGGGCCATTCAAGAACAGCCACGGAGTTGTTGTGAAGCCACTCCTTCGTTATTTTAGCGGTGTGCTTAGGGTCATTGTCTTGTTGGAAGGTAAACCTTCGGCCCAGTCTGAGGTCCAGAGCACTCTGGAAAAGGTTTTCGTCCAGGATATCCCTGTACTTGGCCGCATTCATCTTTCCCTCGATTGCAACCAGTCGTCCTGTCCCTGCAGCTGAAAAACACCCCCACAGCATGATGCTGCCACCACCATGCTTCACTGTTGAGACTGTATTGGACAGGTGATGAGCAGTGCCTGGTTTTCTCCACACATACCGCTTAGAATTAAGGCCAAAAAGTTCTATCTTGGTCTCATCAGACCAGAGGATTTTATTTATCACCATCTTGGAGTCCTTCAGGTGTTTTTAGCAAACTCCATGCGGGCTTTCATGTGTCTTGCACTGAGGAGAGGCTTCCGTCGGGCCACTCTGCCATAAAGCCCCGACTGGTGGATTGCTGCAGTGATGGTTGACTTACTACAACTTTCTCCCATCTCCCGACTGCATCTCTGGAGCTCAGCCACAGTGACCATTGGGTTCTTCTTTGCCTCTCTCACCAAGGCTCTTCTCCCCCGATAGCTCAGTTTGGCCGGACGGCCAGCTCTAGGAAGGGTTCTGGTCGTCCCAAACGTCTTCCATTTGAGGATTATGGAGGCCACTGTGCTCTTAGGAACCTTAAGTGCAGCAGAAATTTTTTGTAACCTTGACCAGATCTGTGCCTTGCCACAATTCTGTCTCTGAGCTCTTCAGGCAGTTCCTTTGACCTCATGATTGTCATTTGCTCTGACATGCACTGTGAGCTGTAAGGTCTATATAGACAGGTGTGTGGCTTTCCTAATCAAGTCCAATCAGTATAATCAAACACAGCTGGACTCCAATGAAGGTGTAGAACCATCTCAAGGATGATCAGAAGAAATAGACAGCACCTGAGTTACATATGAGGGTCACGGCAAAGGGTCTGAATACTTATGACCATGTGATATTTCAGTTTTTCTTTTTAATAAATTTGCAAAAATTTCTACATTTCTGTTTTTTTCTGTCCAAGATGGGGTGCTGAGTGTACATTACTGAGAAATAAAATGAACTTTTTTGATTTTTGGAAAATGGCTGCAATGAAACAAAGAGTGAAAAATTTAAAGGGGTCTGAATACTTTCCGTACCCACTGTATATAGCTAGACATATAGATAGATAGACAATATTGATAGATATATTTAGAGAGAGAGAGATAGATAGCTATAGCTAGCATACCGGTAGAGCTAGCAAGCTAGCTAGCTATAGTTTAGCTAGCTAGGTAGGAAGGTGGGTACAATTTGTCCGTGTTAGGCGGGCAGATTTTTCAAAGACTGACGTAACCAAGAACTCAAAGATCTGAAAGTGAAACACAGCTCAGACGGGGGATGTTGTTCGGCTTTTCACAAGTTTAGAGCTAGCTAACGCTACGCCGCCAGACGTTAGCACAACAGCGTTAGCCTAGCCTGCTAGGTAAATATTACAACTGCCTTTGGTGTTGCCTATATACGCGTCCATGTTATCAACATCATACATGTGGCATTAGTGCACCTTTTGTACCATAATTATATTGAATGGAATAATAAGCTTCGCTCCTACGAGATGGGTGGGTTTTTGTTAAGTTACACACAAAGCTAGATGGCTATACTTAGCCTGTACGGATGCTAGCGGATATAGCTAACGTTGCGTAGCCAGCAACTACGGCAGTAGAGTTTCGGTAAGCAAACCACGACAGCGTTGTCACCCACAATCAACCTGCAGTGATGTTTGAAATGGAGACACGCATATCGTTTCTTTCCCCTGAGATCCTGGACATTATTTTCATTTATGACATTAAAAATAAATGAAGAGTAGCCCGAGTGTGCGCAGTATGAGCTTCCTGACCGGAGGCTCACTCGCCTACAGCACCCGCTCTCCACCGCAGCTTCGCGCGACACACAAGCACCGGCCAAACAGCGACACGTTTTCACCGGAGGTTAGAGGTAAACACTTAGAAATAACACTCGGGGATGCCTTCTATTCCTATATCTAGATAAATGTACCAGTACTAGTAGTAGTAGTACTAGTAGTACCAGTAGTCACTCGCTGCTATTCACTGACAGTAAAAAGTAAAGTCATAGTATGCACTGCTGCGTTGCTAAATAAAGGAGATAAATGAAGGAGACTTCCCCACAATCTTGACAATTCCTCATTTGCCCTCTCACGTCTGTCAGGTTCGTAATTATTCGGCTGCTGGCCTTTCCTCCTCTTCCTCATCCCAGTCAGTCGCAGTAGTTCTCGTGCCAGGCTGAGACTTAACTCCCTTGAGTGACGTCATCGCTGAATTGACTCCACAAACCCGCGAATACCAAAAATGACCAAAAACTAACTTTTAAAACTATTTGGAGACATTTTTAAAAATGATAAACATATCTTGAGTGCTTTTTGTACCCAATAATCAACAGTGGTGGTTAACTTGCAACATGGGCTTTAAGGCTTCCCTAGTTGTCTGCTTTACGCCACTATTGCAGTCAAAAGGTATTTGATTGGTTACATAATGAAAACATTCACCAATGAAAAATGAACTCTTACACAAGACTCTACCTTAAATGGCTCAAAAGTTATGAAAGGCGGCGTGGCTTAAGCATGGTTTTGAACCTAAAACAAAAAGGCAGCGAGCCAAAAGTTAGTATTTAAAAAAGTAGAAAAGAAAAGAAAAATCTAAAGAAATCTAAGTCTCCTGCTCTCCCTCCGTCTGCATCTCTGCATCACAAACATCTGCAAAAAAAAAAAAGGATAAAAAAGTATGCCTTGAGTATCACAATAATACAATACACAATAATATTCTTAATAACCCTATTAACAAAACATATTTCACACACTACATGTGCTAAATTGTTGTTGAGTTACAGATACTGTATAGTGGTGTTTATAATGTCAATTCCTCAACGGTAAATGTCTGGATTGCTAGTAACATTTGTCGTTAAGTTGATTTTGAGCAACATAGCATAATCGCCTATCCTTTTAATAAAGTAACATGTAACATGAGCTATCACTTGAGAATATGCAGCAAAATGCATGTTTACAGAGCACAATGCACATGTACTGTAAGTTGACTCTTACTACAGTATACAGTGTCACTAGTGATATAGATTGTCTATTCATGTTCTATTCTGTTACTAAGGATGGGCGAGTACAGCATTATCTGTATCTGTTTACCATATGAATTATCTGTATCCGTATCCGTACTCGGACTGGCCGGGGCCTAACCCGGAAGTGGGTCGGGTTGTCTTGAAATGGGCGGGGCTTTAACCGGTATGTTATTTTAAGCATGCAATTGATATGGGTTGATCAGAAATTGTTATATTTATTGCTGATTAGAAAACTATTTACATGACAGCATCAAGCTTCAGATCAATGGTGTTGTCATGGAAACAAACAAACTATATACAGAACGTTTTGCAACAATGAATACAACACATGCGGTTGCAATTATGAAGTAAAATGTAATGAACAAGAGTTTTCATACTCAATATAACTTTCTTTTTTTAACTTTTAATTTTTTTTGGATCAGTGTGATTTTTTTTTTTTGGTTCTTTTTTTTTATTATTGTTTCCACACCAGGTTTATGTGTGTGTGTGTGTGAGTAAGAGAGAGACACAGAGAGAGAGGGGGGGCATCTGACAGTAAAAAAAAAATAATCTCCGATGGCAGAGACGCAACGGGAGTTGCATTTAAACCAAGCAGCATGTTCACCAGAAATCTACTGGTTACTATGTAAGTAGGCTACTACAAACCGAAGATAAAAACAAACCTGAAGAAACCCTAAACGTTAACGGAACAGATCCGCAGACCCGACTGACTGCCTGACGGAGCGGGAGAGAGAGAGAGAGCGAGAGAGAGCGAGAGAGAGAGAGAGGCCGAGGGAGCGCTTTTCTCCTTGTTCTGTGTGTGTGTGATTGATCCGAGCGTGTGTGTAGGCTGGGAGGGGGGGGCGCTGTGATTATCACAGAATGCTGCGCGGCCAGTTGAGGATATGCATTCAATCCGAGTACAGATATTGACTCGTAGTACTCGTATAATAGCCTACTTGTACTCGGCAAAAGTGCTTTATCCTTACCGGATACTCGTTTCAGCCGGATACTCGGATCACCCCTATTTGTTACTATATGTTTTACAGCAACTTTTCCTGTCGACCATCGGTGGTTGTACTGGAGGTGATGCCATCCGCCGCATGCTGCGGCAAGTTGCAACGAATGATGTGCTGAGACAGTACAGCTTGCGGGATAGAAAAACAAAAGCCTTCCAGGACCTGGCTGTATGCAGGGTTATAAACAGGCAGGCTCTATTTTATTGTTCACATTATTATTATGCTTAGCTTGGCTGACAAGAGGTTTTAATTTGACTTATAACTTTGCTTCATTTTGACTTCTACTCTAGCGGCCTGCCAGAAAAACTTCCCTGAGCTGACTGCTGCAGAAGCGGAGGATTTGATTGGGCAAGTTCTGAAGTTTGCCCCACACAGACGGTAAATTGAAGTTCTTCTGCGTTATGTTCATAATAAAGTTCATCAAGAAAATTATTTTGTTAATGTGTTCATTCTTAGTATTACATGTCTAACTTTTGTTTATTTCTTTATAGGCCAGCTGAGAAGGACTGAGCCATGGAGCCCCTTTTTAACTTTTTTATTAATATATATTTTTTAGTGACTTATTTTGCACACACTTTACAAACATCTTTATGCATCTTGCACTACATTTGCACTACATCCTTATCTTTTTTGTATTTTTTTCAGTTGTTTGAATTTTAAAGTTTTGAAATGCCATGCCAAAGTTTGCCTGTTCATTCATTCCTACTAATATAACTTTTGTATGTATGTGCTGACGGTACGGGCGGGTTAGGCAAGAAAGAAATGAAAGTGACGATGTACCACGGGATCCGTCGATTTACCATGCACTTAATGCACAAACCAGAAAATATCCCCATACCCAGCAACCCCACCACACCCACACAAGAAACCCAACCTACAACTTACTTCTCATTGTTGCACCCAAAAAGGTTTTAGCTTTCTGTTTTTTATATAATATGTATATATTTGTTTTACAGGTAAGTGGTATGATTTGTGTTGAAAAACAATACTATAGCACCCACTCTTAGAATCATTGTTCACAAAATAACTTATATATAATAATGTGTAATAAATTGCCCATCAACCATTATGTGTATTTTTATTATTCTGCTGTTATTATCTAGTATTATATCTTAGGTAAGTATTTATTTTATATTATATTAGCACCCCATGGTGTTATATATTTTCTGCAGCCAGGATCCTCTTTTCCTCTCTGGGGTTAGAAGGCCATCTTCTCTTCAGGGGCCTCTCTCTCGGCTCTCCATCTCCAGGGTCGTTGTGGGTTGTGAGCGGCGCAGCTGTAGGCCCAGGCGGTGCCCATCGCTCTGGTCATCCTGGTGGTCCATCCAGAAGTGTCAAGTTCCTCTCGTCAAGGAGGCATGCTGGTCGCGGTGGCGTTGAAAGCCCCCCGGTCCGAAGGATGGTTTCCCACCGGTGGGCAAGCTGGATTCAGTCGTTTCTTACAGCCGTGGCTGTGGCTAGCAGCAGTGTAGCCAAAGTTTCGCCGCTCCGATGCCATTTTGTGTCCAGCACGGATATCCAAAAGGTGCAAAAAACACCTCAACAAATTTAAATAAACTCAAAAGAGTGAAACGTGATGGTCTTGAGTAGTGTTAAATTTATTTTAAGCAATGTTTCGACCTTACAGGGTCTTCATCAGGCTTCTGCATCTACTCACATGTCTCTCATTCTCAGCAGCGCGGACAGGTGAAGTTAGCAGTATTCTCATTTATTTTAATTTTAAAGAGAACAATAAATCTGAAAAATTCAGAGAGTGCTTGTGGAGAGCTATTTGTTTGCTTTGTGTGATTTTAGCATGAGGTGCATGAATTAGAGATTAGAATGGAATGAGTTTATAAAGAGAGCTCTCTGATATATCTGCCTGAGATAATAAAGAGGCACAAAACTAGATAAAATCTGAGAAATATTTCAGAACTTGATGAGATATATTTTGAAATTCAAAAGGAGCCTAATTTGAGATTTTGTGAGGCTTTTTCTCAGAGAAAAACAGAAGAAATAAGCCATAGTCTCATTTTGGTTTCACACATACCTCATTGTTGTCTCTAGCTCTTAGCTCGTTTCTTTCCCTTTGGGCTGTGTTTTCTGACCACGGTGTGAAATCTATAGCAGGAAAAGTTACCCATCCCCTCCTAGATTTCATAACGCCATACCTGTCTCTCGTTGACTGACAGTTTGTGTTGTTTGTTGTGTGTCCGACTATGCGTGCTTTTGAACACCCGCCCAACTCTATCTCTTATTGGCTTACCAAGAAATTTTACTCAACCTCAGCCAATCGCCAGCATTTATGCACTTGTCTGTGCACTGCCCACTAACCAAGGAAGAAAAAAACTCTTTGCCTCAAGGCTGAGCGATCAAGTTGGTCTGAATAAAAAAAAACAGCTTAATTATAGTAACGCGATGAGAAGAGTAATCAATTAGATTACTCGTTACTGAAAAAAGTTAGTAACGCCGTTATTCATAACGTTGTTATTCCCATCCCTGCTGATAAGTAATTTTATTGTTTGTGAAGGAGATTAAAATATTAATCATTACTATAAGTGATCAGTACCACTTGAAGACAACATTCAGAATGATCTTAAATGATCAATGTCAAGGTACTAGCGCCAACCACGGAATATCTCTTCTCACAGAACCAGAACGCGCACACACTGCCATTAAATATAAAAATAAAAATATTCTTCTAATTACAGAGTGAAAGTAACACCAAGGGGTGTGAACAACAGACTGCTGGACTGAATGTCTGCCCATATACATTGGTACCAAAATCGTTCTTCAATAATCTTCCACAAATAATCGTGGGAAATTGGTTTTTTCCCGCGACCCGATACAGAATAAGCGGATGAAGATGGATGGGTGGACGGATATATTTGGATTTATAAAAAAGGCATCAATTTGTAATTTGTGGAAAGAAAATTCCAACCCTGGCCTTTAATTTAACATAATCCTGAACAGCTGCTTTACTTTAGCAAATTAAGCTGCAGTTAGTGTACAATGACTATGGCAACCAATCTCACACACTCATGAATGATCATACACCTGCAGCCTCTAAATGTAATGCTGATATATATAGTGGCTGATATAAAACAATATGAAAGGAGTGCCTCAATTTAGTTAACAATTAAAAGCAACTGGAACCATTTTTATAAAACAAATAAGATTTTAAGTCAAATGTCACTGTTGATTTTTACCATTCTAAATCAACAGGAGATTTTTGAGAGTTTGAAGTTTGGGGGGGGAGTTTGTTCTGTTCCACGCCAAGCATTACTCGTTGAATGTGTTTTTCATGGCCATAGAGTGGTCCAAGTGTATTGCATAGGACTACCCAAACAAGAGGCAAAGTGCTTGAGGTAGGTTCTGGAGATTGTCCATTTCAATAACTCCTTCAACAATGATGGCAGTAGACACTGGGTCAAGATGGAGATGATTTGATGAGAGAAGCGCATCTTCAATGACGGTGACAGTTGGCAACCCAACAGATACCTTGGCCCAGGCCTCATCACTGTCAGAATCCTGAATACAACCAAACACAAACATTCCAACTGGTAAATGTTGAGTGGCATTATCAATTGTCATCAAGTCATCTCTCCTGCCAACATTTCCCTCCAGCCTATTTTTATGAAGTTTTCACTTTAAACCCAGCTGACAGACATCCACTAAATAACATGAATGAAATTAAGCTCTGATGTCTATCAGAATATAAAATTTATTCCGATGTTATTGCTGTTATATTCGTCGTTTTATCTCTTTTTTTTATTACCCTGCTGGCATACACTGAACTGTCACAGTTAGCAAGCAGCCCATTCTTTATTATGAACTCACAGTGATTTACAGTATGTGCTCTTTTAAGATATGAGAAATTACAAAGCAGTTGTAGAAGTTACTGGGGTCATCACCAAGCAGAACAGGGATGCCTTGGAGAACAACGGTACGCACTGCTGTCACATCTGGTTTCTAGAAGGGGATAAAACAAATACAGTTCAAGATTATGCAAAAATCAAAAGGTAAAATACAAACCCATTTTTAAAAGTGCATATGAAAAAGGTGTCACCATGTATTCTTAACAGTGCAGAGAACAGTTGCCAAATGGAGTAATTATTTGAAGCTCAAACAGCAAAAACTTAAGAAGTCTGTAGAAGCTTGAATCAATTTGCTGCACAATCTCAGCAAGTTTCTCTCCAGCACTTCCTTTCTTGGACTTGAAGATTGGGACAAAGCGTGGTGTGATGCAGTCAACAGCACCAAAAAAAAAACACAGGTTTGTCTGCTTTATCTCACCTCCAGTGTACTGAGGCGCACTGACAAAGCAGCTGTGAAAAGCAATCAAGGCCGTTGCCACAAGCACTTCTGTAAAGGACAAATTATGTCTTAGTTAAAAGAAAGTTCCACTTAAAGTGATGTGATTTGTAGATTAAAGACACATATGTACATACTTTACAAGCATTACAGGAGAATGCTTGTTTTCCAATATCAATATAAATCCTATAAATAGATATATCCTCTTATATGAATATTTGAAGATTCAGATTGAGTCATAAAAACAAAGAGTATAAACAATCCTAACTTAAGTATAATTACAGCAATATTAGCAACTGCATTTACTTAAAGAAATAACAGGGGAGATGTTGGACGTTGGTCATTTTAAAAGAAAACGTTACAGACAAAAATAATTTGTTGTTGTCATCAACAACTCACGAGTGTGTTCTATCAATACCAGATTCCTCTGTTGTAAAAATATGGAACAACTTCAGTTTAATTTGACTTTGAATGAAGGGTGCAACCGTCATCAGGTATTCGCCACGTTTTTGGTATTACAAACAATTGAAACAGAAACTAGCAGTGAAGGCAAGGCAGCTTTATTTGTATAGTAAAGTAACTTATGTTCTCTTAATTGTCCAACCAACAGTGTTGGGAAAGTTCACTTTCTACATGAACTAGTTCAAAGTTCAGTTCACAAATTTTAAAATGAGCTACGGTAGTTCAGTTCATAGTTCATAGACCTACTTTAAAATTTTGAACTAAGTTCACAGTTCCAAAGATGAACTAGTTCATGGTTCTTTTTTCCATATGTTGCTGCAAGCTATTATTTTTCAAAATTATTGCAACAGCCCATCGAACCACAGACAGCAATTATGTTATCAGTTTTAACACTGAAACTATGCGTCAGATTTCATAATCACATTTTTGATTTGCTTGCACATACAGTACCTTGAAAGGCTATCCGGATTCTTCAGTTCAATGTGCCATTTCAGGTTTGCTGTGGATGTGACTGAAGTGCGGATTTTCTTTTTGAAAGCTGGTGTTATACCCCTACTGGATTCTACACCAACTGGTTTCCGTATGTTGTGTTCACCTAACATCTGCCGTTATGACACAATCACAAACATATTCCTGGAGATTTTCAAATCGTTTCCCAGATCTACTTTTGTGAAAATGTTTGTCTAAGTGCCACATCACAGCCACCTAAAAAAATAAAATAATCCTTTAAGTTTGGATCGAGCTTGTTTTGATCTTGTGGCAAAATGCATAGTTAACACTCAAGTCCGCTGCTCATTAAGCTACTAAATCTATAAAAGATAATGCTTCCAGTCACGTATCTATCAACTACGTCAGCATCCAGGTGACATTTTGTTTTGCCTGATCTAAAACAACTGGTTACCTGGGCTTAGTTGAGGAAATACCCAATGATAGTTTCCACGTTTCTTTTGTTGAATAAAATAAAGTTTAAATGTTTCAATACTATGTAATTATACATGTTCTCATGTTTTAAGATGTATGCTGCAGTAGGGTTTGAAAAGATGATTTTAATCAGTGGTGTGGGCTCCATATCATGCTGTGTAAATTACCATTGTCTGTCTCAAGAAAGGTAGATCAAACAAGCCTTTCTGTTCTCTCACCTACCCCCCTCTCTCCCATGGTCTCTGCCATATGGTTTAGAACAAAAGACAATTAACATTTAGAAGGACACCATTTGCTCCACAAGAAGGAAGAAACCTCCTGTCTTCCACCACCTGGTGTCCTAGACTGAGATAAGACACTGGAATGCTGATTCACTGTATTATGTTAGACTTTCTCACTAACATGATAATTCACGTTTGATCTATGTGTGTGAAAACTACCCCAAAGGAGGGGGTTAGAGCATGTCCTTCCCGATTGGACAGCAAAGATGCACTAGATCTGCTGTCATGACAACAACAGACCAATGAGAATGGATTTGAAAGCACCAGGTGAAAAGGAACCGCCCCCAGGTGCAGGGCATAAATGAGTCTTTTACGGATATTCAAGACGGCTTTTTACGTGACTCCGTCAGGAGGAGCGTGGATCAGTCCGCTGTCAGCTGCAGTGTTATTGTGTTTGTTTTGTCTGATTGTCTTTGTCTTATCATCTTCATCACTGCTGTTGCATTAAACCTTTTCTCAATTCTCAATTTGACCCCCAGCCTCCTTTTCCTCAGAAATCCGAACGAACGCGATGTAAGTTTTGTTGTTTCTGTAACAAATTGGTGACTCCCGACGTGGATTTTCTGAGGGAAAAGGACGGACAAATTCAAAAACCGGATCAGACTGGATCATGGTGAGTTGCTGAATTTTCACGTGGGTCCAAAAAACTGAGTTGAGCAGAAACCCTGTTTTATCAAAAGACTGCATAGGCTATAGGAAATGTGCAAAACATGTAGACGTGAAGACTCAGCAATCATCAAGTCGTAAGTCTGTTAAAATTGGAAAAGCAATTTAAAAGTAAATACTCAATTGAAAGTATTGAAAGTGATAAGTCAAAGCGATTGTGTGTGATTGTTTGTGTTGATGTTTGTAAGCTTAAAAACCTAAAAGTGGGTCCTAGGCCGACCGGGACGAGAGACCCGAGGATCTAAGCGTTTGAGTCGTGTGCACAGATTTAGAAGTCCGTTTGAGTCGGCCGGTGAAGCCTGTTTAAACCTTAAATTTAAAGTGATCATGAAATAGTAGACCAGGTGAACTTGTATAAGTGTTTGACTTATGTGATCGTAGAAAGCCGACCTAGTTTAACCTGTTAAATTTAAGATGTTAAGTGATCGTTGGAAAATACAACCGATTCACAAGAAAAATTTGTAAAATGTTCATGAAAAAGTTGACCAGGTTAGAACCGAGATAAATTTTAAATAAAAAGACCGAAGAGACGGCGACAGAGTTTTAGTTTCTGTGGGGCACGGAGGAAAAACAAAGTCTTTTTAAGCCAGTCGAATGATTGTGGGGGGTCAGGCCTGGAGCGCTTATCCTGCGGCGACGGCGGGGGTGAGAACCAGTGAAGGGCCCCTCAGTTTGTTCCTCGTGACCATAGTCTAGAAGAATAGGAAATAATTTGATAAATATAGTCGAATTGTGTAAAAGATACACTTAGGAATTGTCCAGAGGCGCCTAATGTAAATACATTTATGTGGTGGTGGAATGTGTGTTCTATGATAAACCTTAGCCTGGTGCAGGGTTGATTGTGTTACTCGGAGCTGGAAGAAGGCGGATCCCAGCTGTGCTGATATTGACTGTACATAATTTATTGTAAATGTTTGTTGAATTGGGAGCGTGAATGTTCTAAGCCAGGGGTTCTCAACCTTTTGCAAGCTGGGCCCCCCCAAAGCTGGTTCATTGTAGTTGGGGCCCTAGTGCCCAACGCCCCACACACCACGAACGATAGAACGATAGATAGATAGAACGATAGATAGATAGATAGATAGATAGATACATAGATAGGCTATTATTTTTAGGCCCACATTATTATTATTATTAATATTATTATCATCATCAGTAGCGGTAGGTATGCCTATTATCATTACTAGGCTATTTTTATAATTGGCAGTAGTACCAGACTTCTAATGTGAGCTTGCAGATATTATTATTAGTAGTAGTAGTATTATTATTAGTATTATTATGAGTAGTATTAGGCCTATCATCATTACTAGGCTATTGCTATATATTTATATGAGGTTACATGCTTTATTGTTATTATTATTATTATTATCATCATCATCATCATTATCATCATCATCATCATCATCATCATCAGTAGGCCTATTATCATTACTAGGCTATTGCTATAATTGGGAATTGGCACCAGACCTCTGATATTTATTTATGCTTTATTATTGTTATTATCACTAGGTCTAATAGTAGGCATCATCTGCATTTTGTAAAGAAGCTTGCAGGTTGGTGATATTAATGTGAGACCTGAGCCTGCTTTGCCTTGCAAAGATCCTCAATTCTTGGCTCAATGTTTGATAAACATAGCCTCAAATCATCCTCGATTTGTGCACGATTACGGTATTTAGTTGTTTTTTTTTAAGTTATTTTTTCGGGTTTTTTTTCCCTTTATTAGATAGCGTGACAGTGATGTGTGAAAGGGGGAGAGAGGGGGGGAGTGACATGCAGCAAAGGGGCCACCGGGTCCGCTGCGTCGAGGAGCAAGCCTCTGTACATGGGCACCCGCTCTACCCACTGAGCTATCTGGGTGCCCGGTATTTAGTTTTGAGTGCAGTCATTTTTGAGAATCCAGCCTCACACAAATATGTTGACGCGAAAGGAAGGAGAATCTTCAAGGCGACGTCACAGAGTTCAGCGTATTCCTGCATCAATGATGCCCAGAAGGACGAAAGAGGGCAGGAGCTAAAGAGTTCCTTCAGTCGACTGTCACTCTTCAGCTCAATAAGCTGTTCCTGCATATCCATTGATAGCTCGTTTGCTGTGCACACAAACGGATCTCGAACCCACGCAAAAGATCGATAATCCTCTTTAAAGTACGTCGCAAATTGTTTTGAATTGTTTTAAAATAGTTTTACTCACCAATCGGTAGATTTGTACATAAAATCCATCCGACGCTTTCTCGTGAAGACGTCGATCACAGCGTTGTGTAAAACTCGTCTTTACGGCGCTTTAGTTTGCATCGTCTCTGACTCGGCGAGGGCTGGAAGACGTGCTGGCCCGGTCCGGTTCCGACTGGATGTTTTGATCCGTTTCAGGGTGGAAAATGTGCGAAGCTGTAGTTGCCGGTATTATATGAGCTGACGGTTTTTCCTGCTTGGTTAAAGCTGCAGGCAGGTTGTTCAGATCCAGGACCCCGTAGAGGTCCCGCCGCTCACTGTTAGCACGGCCACATAGCCACAGCTTTCTTCCATACCAGTCAGTTTGAAACGATGCGATGAGTATTTGTCCCTTTTGCTGCAGGAGTCCATTTAAGGCTGGCGTAGACCTCCATGTTGCTATTAGTTCTTTTTTGAATTAAAATTGAGTTTAGAGAAGTTCCTCACCGCTGTGATATCGGCGGACTCCGCTGCTGTCATTTCGACTTTGTATTTCGCGGGGATTGCGCTTACAACGTAGCTGGTGTAATGACGTCAGCTACGCAAAGGGACAGTAAGATCTCGATTTTAATTGGTTCATGTTTGATATCTAACGGAGACGATTACTGGCATAACACATTTACGTACAAAGGCACGGCAGAGTTGTGCCTTTTGACGTACAGGTTAAAGAATACAGGATCGAAGTGCGCATGCGCGGAGGGGTGTGTGTCTTCTCTCTGCTCTGACTGCAGGCTGTGCCTGTTGCGCGAGGCTACTGCTGACTGTGAGTGCTTTTGGACGGGAGAGGGGCTCACGGCATCTCCCGTGGTTGAGCACAGTAGGCCTAACTGCAGAGTGATTCGTGCTTTCGAGTCTACAAACACTACAAAAGTCTCCAAAAACACCATTAAAAGTCGCTAGATTTTTAGCTTTTGAAGAAAAAATAAATAAATTATTAGGTATTTATTTTTTTCAGTTTTTTTCCCCTCCCATCCTGTAGTCTACTCGCGCCCCCCCGGGAGAGAGTCCGCGCCCCCCCGGGGGGGCGCGCCCCACCGGTTGAGAACCACTGTTCTAAGCAGTGTGGTTTTAAACAGGAAAAAGCGTTCATTGACGCCTATCCTGTAAGTGACTGGGGAATGTGGGGAGGATATTTATTTTTTAACTGAAAAAACTTAACAGAAAGTTCTGGTTGAAAGAAAACATTCACCATTTATGAGTGTCCGCCAGAAACGGTAGAAGCTTGGCTCCTTAAGAGGTGAATTAAGTTGGAAACAAACAGAACTTTGAGTTTTACTCTGCGGCAAAGGGGAGGGGAAAATATTTTGTATCAGTTACATTTTGATATTGTGTAAGCAGAGAAGGAAAGTGAATCACCTTGATTGAATTCCTACATTTAATCTTTGTCCTTGTAAGCATTAACCAATCAAATTGGATAAAAATTACAGAGGCAAGTGTCATCAAGAACAAACTTATTACATAAATTAGTGTCTTTATTTCCTTTCCACCTCTTAACCTAGACAGCTTTTTATTAAATTCCTGGGTTTTCATTTATTTCATTTTTTCATTTAGTACTATTGTTTTTCTTTTAAATAAATACCCACACATAGGTTTGATTTTCTTTTCTTTTAGCAAGTATATTTTTAAACACCCCAATAGATTTACTTTACAATTTTGTTTAATTCTGTTTTTCATTCATTTTTACCTCATTATTAGATTTGTAATTTTTATTTTAAAATAAAATCGGGGACAGACTAGGAGCAAAATGATAGACAGACAGCCACTACAGCCATCCCCATACAAAAATACAGAGTACTGGAAGAATAAGATCCTTGCAGTTGCAGGAGACATACAAGATGCAGTTGCAAAGGTTGTAGCTGCAGCCATAAAGACACCCCCAGTAGAAGCCGTACCACAATACCCCATACAATACCAGGGACCACCCCTAAGAGGACGGAGTAGAAACAGACCACGATTCAATGGATGCTACAGGTGTGGAGAGCTAACACACAGGGTCAAAGACTGCCCTTCTGTGGGTCCACCAGGACCCATGCCTTATGGCTCACAGAGAGGAAGAGGGAGAAGCGTGATGACAAATCAACCTAGCTACCACTACTGAAAACGTTCCCGTCACAGATCACTATATCGCTTTACAGAATCTGAATCCCTCCTCAGGAGGGACTAAGGGGTTTTTACACCTTAATGCAGACAGATTAAATCAATGCAGATCTACTCAGTCTTAAGAGTGAATGTTCAGGCGGTCATCAAAGAATCATGACTTAGCATTGTGTGATGTTCTCAAATGTTTTTAATTGATAAGTGCATTTTTATTTAGGATTCATCTGTTTCTTTTATTCTTTTGGTTTGGTGTTTTGAGTAATGTGTCTGAATGAATTGATAAAGCTCATTACAAGTCAACTTAAGCCTTCAAATAAAGTCAACTGAAAAGTGGTGGGAAAGTTAATTTGAGCTGCCTTAAGCAATTTGACATTACAAGATACTATACCAGAGGTACCAGAGTAAAGCTAATTGGGGTTTTAAATGGATACATTAGTAGATGCATATTGGGAATTTTGACTCAATTGGATTGTTTTTTGACTTGAAATGATAAATAAGAGGGTTTCATTGCATTTATATTCATTCTGAACTTTTTGTTTTCCATGATTTTGTTAAGGTTTATTTTATTTCTTTTCTTTCAGTCAAACTTTTGATTTTCTGCATGGGTGGGAACGTACGGTTTTAGTCAAGACAGTAGCTTTTCTGTTGTTGTTGTTTTTTTGTTTTGATTTTATTTTTTCTCCCTAGGTTGTAAAAATAGTTTAAAAAAGAAAAAAGAAAAGAAAAATTTAAGATTTGCTTAACGTTCTGTGCTGGCCACACAGAACGTTAAAACAATCTTCTTCTCAGAGTGTTGTGGCACCAAACGTGATACAAGACTAATGTTGACATAAATTTGCTCCAAAAATAGCAATTTGTTGAAAAATTTGTCAAAATTTTGAAATTTCAATTGAAAGAATCATTAGCAGCCCAACCAACTTGAGAGATTTGGGGAATTTTAAAGTGGAAAATTACAGTGGTTTTTATTCTTTGAATATATGTATTTGTGATTGGTGATTATATATGTATATTTTCAATGGACTGATGATTTTTGGATGGGTAATTTCATTTTTTTTTTTTAGTGTTTTGGACTGAATTTTTTTTGCCCATTGTCTTAAGGACTTTGGAAAACACAGAGACAAAGGAAAACATTTCTCCCGTGAGAAATGAATGGACAGATCAAAGACAAACTCATTTCACAGTTTTTTCCTCCCAGAATGAAACACTAATATGACTTTTGAAAAGCAAAAAGTCTGTGAAAACCATTTATTCACAGGTTAAAGCAGAGACTGGTCCGTCCTGATGGCTTCAGCTGTTCAAGAAAATCCAGATCCAGGTGGAACAAGCTCATTCTGTCGACTACCAGCGCTGCAGTGAAGGCCACCAGCCCAGCAGGGGACCACCAGCCCTGCATAGGATCAACTGCCCAGCATGGGACCACCAGCCCTGCATAGGATCAACAGCCCAGCATGGGACCACCAGCCCTGCATAGGATCAACAGCCCAGCAGGGGGCCAACAAACATCTGACCAGACGCGGACGGAGAGCATGGAGCGTCGCTGTTGCAGATTTCCTGTGGTGGCTCCTGACACTGCCAGCATAGAGGAGGGAGACTGGAGTCCCCGTCCCTGATGCTGACTTCTGCTAACCAAACCATCCCCAGGTGCTGGAGTAGAGGCACACCGAGCTGTTCATCCCCATGTTTCCTCAGTTAGACCTACGATGACATCCACACCAGGTGTCAGAAAAGGAGGGTCCTGATTCCATGATGAGTTCCACTCAGGCACGCTAAGCATAGCGCCATCATCTTTCCGTCTGGATGTTTCTGAAACAGATGATGTTTCAGAAAAGGAGGGAAAAGGAGGGTGTTGATATAAGGAGGGTGCAATCAGTCACCTTCCATCCAACCGGTAAAGAATCCGAATATGAGGGTAAGGACTTTTTACAGAAGCGCAGCTGAGCGGGCGCACAAATGTGACATAATGAAAGCGCCGTGGCCTGCTGCAGTGACAAACTGCAGCCTAACAATGAACCAGCAACCATGTGAGATTTTGTCCCCAGAGACTTTCCTTCCAGATTAGAAAAATATTTGGACTTCAGAATAATTTCCATTAGACACATTTGCCATTAAGAGAGATTTTAAACCAGCTGATTACTCTACAAAATTGAGATTAGGAGAGGTTACTTGTGCAGATTTGAATTGGAGAGTTGGATTTAGTTAGGAGTTGATCTGTTTTCTTCCAATTATACATGTTTGTGTTGAAATGCTACTTTTTGATTTAGAGATTTTAAGAATTTTTTTCTTTCCTAGATTTTTTGTTCTCCTTCCTGTTAAATGATTTAAGTTTCCATTGTTTTTTCACCTGGTCAAAGACTTTTAATATCTTCTGATTTGTTTGTTTTTGTTTCAAAAGTTAGTCACTAATCAGTGAGTAATATCAGCCATAGGAGCAACAGTTGTATTAAAGAGCATAACATTTTTTACAAGAAAAGGAGTCAGATGAGGTCAAAGGAAATGAATTGTTTGAAAAATCATGTTTTGTTTCTTACAACTTTTGCAGCTGATGTTTACATTTTTGGTTGAGTCTTTTGTTCATATAATTCAAGACAAGACATTGTTTTCAACAATATACATTGACAGTTTAGGAGTACCTCAAGGGGTTGCTGATGAATTCAAAGCAAGAAATCAAATTTTGGCAGGTATAGAATCTATTTTCCTCTGGCCTACAATTAACAAGAATGTGGACTGGATTAATTACATTTATTACAATCAACAACGCTTTGTCAATTACTCCAGAGATGCTGTGAGAGGCCTACATGAACAGCTAGGCAAAACCACCCTAATGACATATCAAAATAGAATTGCTCTTGACATGAGATTGGCAGAAAAGGGAGGAGTCTGCAAAAATGTTCAAAACTACATGCTGCACATACATCCCCAATAACAGCACCAGATGGCTCAGTCACACGGGCATTACAAGGACTTACCACCTTAAGTGAAGAGTTTGCTGAAAACAGTGGTGTAGAGACACCATTTGAAATCTTCAACTCAATGTTTGGCAGTACAAAGCTTTCTTCCACAGCATCATCATGTCAATAACAATAATGTGTGCATTACTTGTGCTATGTGGATGTTGTTGCATTCCCTGCATTAGAACTTTAGCAAATCGGCTTATAACCACAGCTTTAACTAAGGAAAAGGAGGGACAGTTTCTGCCAAGAAAAGCACCTGTAGCACCTTGGATAGAAGTTGAGGAGTCAGATAATGAGGTCGAGGAAGAAGATGAATCTTTTGTATAATTGTTTACATCCTGAGTTAGCCATCTACCATGAAGTATTCTCTACATTTGTCATTAATGTTTACATTTTTCTAATTACAATTTTTATGTTATGTACAAACTTTATTTTGTCTATAGTAGGTTTCACACCAAGTAAGGTGTGAAAAAGGAGGGACTGTTGAATAAAATAAAGTTTAAATGTTTCAATACTATGTAATTATACATGTTCTCATGTTTTAAGATGTATGCTGCAGTAGAGTTTGAAAAGATGATTTTAATCAGTGGTGTGGGCTCCATATCATGCTGTGTAAATTACCATCGTCTGTCTCAAGAAAGGTAGATCAAACAAGCCTTTCTGTTCTCTCACCTACCCCCCTCTCTCCCATGGTCTCTGCCATATGGTTTAGAACAAAAGACAATTAACATTTAGAAGGACACCATTTGCTCCACAAGAAGGAAGAAACCTCCTGTCTTCCACCACCTGGTGTCCTAGACTGAGATAAGACACTGGAATGCTGATTCACTGTATTATGTTAGACTTTCTCACTAACATGATAATTCACGTTTGATCTATGTGTGTGAAAACTACCCCAAAGGAGGGGGTTAGAGCATGTCCTTCCCGATTGGACAGCAAAGATGCACTAGATCTGCTGTCATGACAACAACGGACCAATGAGAATGGATTTGAAAGCACCAGGTGAAAAGGAACCGCCCCCAGGTGCAGGGCATAAATGAGTCTTTTACGGATATTCAAGACGGCTTTTTACGTGACTCCGTCAGGAGGAGCGTGGATCAGTCCGCTGTCAGCTGCAGTGTTATTGTGTTTGTTTTGTCTGATTGTCTTTGTCTTATCATCTTCATCACTGCTGTTGCATTAAACCTTTTCTCAATTCTCAATTTGACCCCCAGCCTCCTTTTCCTCAGAAATCCGAACGAACGCGATGTAAGTTTTGTTGTTTCTGTAACACTTTCCTCACATCTACAATCATATTGACTACTACTACTTCAGCACAGCCACCTATACGCTACACAAGTCCAAACTGTCTGCAAGCTTTTCCTGAACAGTGATTTGTTGACTAAGTCATTTGGTTATGATGTGGTACACCCTTAAGGGATACTATAATAACCAGCATAGCGTTAGGTACCAATCTCAGCTTTTATCGGTCAAGGCAAACGTAACGTAGCAGGGAAACAAAAACAGTGGAACCAAAGTGTGGGTATCAGTACACCGCGGCGCTCAGGTGACGGATACCTTCCTTGTCACTCAGACAGAGATTTGGCGACAAGGATGGTGGTCCATTCAGTCACTCACTGTCTCCGTAATTCTGTTTTCCAGTTTGGTACTCTGGAAAAATGACAAAAACTGGTTGTCTTCTGAAGTGTGTATGGTGTACTGAAGCTGTGGTGGGTTGGCTGTGGGATTTATGATGGATAAAGCCGAGCTAAAGAGCCGCATTTATAACCGCGTGAAACAGATTTCATAAACAATAGAGCTAGCGGCTAGCTAAAAGGTGTGTATTGGAGGTGTATGTGGGATTCTGCTTCCAATCCCTGATGACTTATTTTGTGGTTTTTAAGGTATCCTGACAAGATGGTTAATGTTAAAAGATTGTGAATGTTTGACACTTAAAGGGGAGTTCCTCCTACAAGTTAGATAGAGGCAGTTTGGTGTCTGTATTATAAAAAGAATGTATTATAAGTTGAACGATTATCCCTAGGTGTAAGATGGTTTGGGTGCTGACTCTAAAGTTGGCAGTCAATGGAACGCTAACGGCGGGGGATGGCTTTGTAGCATTAAAATGGCCCCATGGGAGCTACGCTTAGAGAGGAGAGGCGACAGTGCGACACTGGTGGCTGGTGTTGCTAGATTGGGTGTTTATTCCGCTACATATTAAGGCCTGTTTACAGTGAGTTTTAGCCGGGTTTTGCCTGTAAGGCTCTATAGCAATCTGGCACACTATTGAACTAAGTTAAACAAAGAGAGCATGCCGTTCACAGACACCAGAATGGACAAGTTCACAGTAAGAGTGTGAGTGTTTATCTGATGAGCAGGTGGCACCTTGTACGGCAGCCTCGGCCACAGCGTATGAATGTGTGTGAAAGGTGAATGTTTCCTGTATGATGTGAAAGCGCTTTGAGTAGTAGTTAAGACTAGAAAAGCGCTATATAAATACAGCACATTTACATTTGTGTTTCATCTATACAATTGATGCAAATTTCATTGATACATTAATTTGTAGCTCAGAATTTCTTTGTTGTTAATACCCAACATTTGACCAAAATACATCCACTGTGTCAACTCGGGGGGAAAACAAAAAATTACTGTAGCTACATTTAAAATGTGAGCGTTTTCACTTGATGTTAAAATAAATTTTCAGGTGAATCTCAGGGTGGTGGTGGAAAGCAGCCAAAACATGCCCAAACATGTCTCTGCCTGTTAGCTTGTTAATGTTTAACATGTAATAGCTTATGTTGAGGCAGCAGACAGAAACATAAATTCACACACATATTAACCTAACTTGCTTTAAAACTTACCTTATTGTTCCACAAGCGATGAAATCTCCGCCAAATGTGTTGTCACAGTAGCTTCTGCTGCGCATGCTCACACCCAGCCCTGATTGCTCTTATGATGAGTTCAAAATAGTTGCTCTAAGCAAGTTAAGACTTCAAACAAAGTTATAATTACTCAAAACAAATAATTATTTTTTTACCATGCAATTAACCGTTACTTTGTAAGACCAATTAATAAGCACATATTATTGATGCCTGACTACAGCTAACTCATTTATGGAAGTTATGACAGCTATTGGATTTTACAGTGTAACTTCACACACTTACACAGGACATCTTCATTTTCTCATCTTAAAACAAGTGTCTATGCTTTACTTGACATTTTTTGCTATTTGTGCTGAAGACAAACTGCTTCAATTGTTCATTCTAATGGAATTGATTTATTATATCCGGTTTATTATTGTATCTAATTTCTTTTTGTCGCGCAACTGGTAGTGTGAGTGAGAGAAGGTGAGCAAGCTGTGTGGATGAGTGTATTTTGTAGTGTTTGTTTATGTAACGCTGTTCTGTCTGTATGTTTTATAATTATGTATTTGTGTTTCTAGGACCCCCTTGAAATGAAATGCTACATCTCATATAATCTCAGTCAAATACTTAGCTAGTGATGACTTGAATAAGAACACTGTAAACCCTAATAAGTTCACAGAACTCAAAAATTATTTTGTAACAGATTACACAATAATATTTAAGTCATGTTATTAAAAGTTTTAAGTATACATAAAATAAAAATTATATTTACAGTTGGCTTAAAATTAGGGAGTAATTCGCTCAAAATGTTCAATATTTTTCAACTTATAATTAGGGAGTAATCTCTCAAAATATTCAATATTTTTCAACTTAAAATTAGGGAGTAATTCACTCAAAATGTTCAATATTTTTCAACTTATAATTAGGGAGTAATTCTCTCAAAATGTTCAATATTTTTCAACTTATAATTAGGGAGTAATTCTCTCAAAATATTCAATATTTTTCAACTTAAAATTAGGGAGTAATTCTCTCAAAATATTCAATATTTTTCAACTTAAAATTAGGGAGTAATTCACTCAAAATTTACAATATTTTTCAACTTTAAATTAGGGAGTAATTTACTCAATTTTCTATATTTTTCAACTCAATGTGGGACATGCACTCAAAATGAATTCTAAACTGCAATACTGATGTCGGCCCACTACATAATTATAATCAGCAAATAATGTTAGAAAACATGAAAATGACACCACAGTGACAATTTAACAACTTTTATTAATCAACACAATGTGCTTTTTAAAAGGCACGAATCAAAGGAGCTCAAAACTCAAAACAAAGCGCTTGTCATAAATTAAAATAAAAAGGAATTGACCCCATAAAAACAAAATGGGTTTTAAAGTGCATATTGTGAATGCGTCAATGTTGTGATATTCATATATTAACAATCACTGCATTAAATTTGAAGTAGGAGAGGCAAACAGTGTCATCTTAAATCTGAGGTAGAAAAAAAAAAAAAAAAACTTCCAATACTCAGCTCAACAAATAGTCCATTCTGAGTGATTCACTCATTGAACAAATCATTCTTCAGCGTCAGTAGACGCCCTTTCAGTGGTTTGTTGTCTTCAAGACACATCACAACTTTTTGGATAAATGTGAATGTAAGCTCGAGATTCTTTGGGTACTGTAGGTCTAGTGCATAGATGTACCCAAAGAGCAGGAGAAATGAGTCTGCCAGATTTGTGGGACCACTCACAAGTATTTCATCCTCCACGACAATACAGATGCTCTCAGGGCTGAAGAGGGCCGCATCAGTAGTGTCATCCGTGACGACTGTCAGGAGAGCCACGGGGGTGTCAGTGAGGTCTGGACCATCTGCTGACTATAAAACACAAATAATACAAGAATGAGTTCAGCCCCTCAAGGATACAAATCATGCTAATTATTTATAGACATTATGGTCACTTAGCACTTAGACTGCAACCAAGCTACATGTTTTTACTATTTTCTTTACAGTTAGTTTCACACTTATCTGTAAGTATACTTTTTGCTTATACTTACGTTTTAATGTATGTAATTTCTACATGTCAATTTGCAGAATAACAACTTAAGTAAACTTCATAAACAGGTCCTGGGGGCTATTCCAGAAAGGAAGTTCAACAAACTGAGCCTGAACTCTGAGTTGACTTGTGAAGTGAAACAGTTTTCAGTTCCAGAACAGCTGATCTGAGTTCGGTGAGTTGAAACATTCAACCACTTCTTTAAAAGGCTAATATAAAAGAAAGAGATTGTAAATTCAAAATGAAAAGACGACCGCATCTAAAACTCTGTCAGTGATTTTTATTACGTTCGCAGACAGAAAATGTCTGATGTCCCATGGTGAATCGCAGTATTGTAGCTCCATTGATGATGGCTTTTTACTAGTCGTCAGGCACAACCTCAACTCAGAGTTAACATACTCAGAGTCGACTCACCTAACTCAGATCAGCTGTTCTGGAACTGAAAACTCAGTTTCACTTCACAAGGTAAATCAACTCAGAGTTCAGGCTCAGTTTGTTGAACTTCCTTTCTGGAATAGCCCTCTTGAATGGATAACTCAGAGTTTCCCTCATCTCAGAGTTCACTATGAGTTTTCACATAAACTGCTTTCTGGAATACACCCTGGTTCTCCTAGGGTTCTTTGAGTTATGTCAAACGTTTAAGCTGACTGAATAGCTAGGCAAAGGGATTGATAGTGAGGCCAGTACACTTACATTACAGGTCCTGAAGAACTTGGAGGCATCTTCACGCAGGTACACAGGAAGTGCACGAAGGACGAAGGCCCGTCTCATATTTACATCACGTTGATCCTAGATGGACAACAAAATATCCATCAGAATAGCAATTACAGCAATGCAGAGCAAACACTTAAAAAAAAAAAATCAATGTGTTAACTAGCTCCATATTGTGATGGTGGTCATTGCTATAGATGGTAGATTCTGTATTTTGGGTGACCATTTCTATCTATTCTATTTTTCAAATTAAGAACTTTCTATTGTAAATACTTAAATAACTCATAAAAGGAAAACTTGAAATTGTAAATCAAATTTTACAAAAACATTAGTTATTTGGACTTCTTCAAATTGAAGCTGATAAAGCATCTTTTTAAGGTACCTCTTTCTGATAGAATACATCTTGTCAAGACGTCTATCTCTGATGAGACAACAATGTTGTGTTCAGGAACAGAATTGCAAAACCAAGGGCAATTCTATTAGGGATGAGTCAGAACCAAGGTCAAATAGAAAATTAATTGTCACTTTAATTTAAAACAGTCTGTATAATGTTGTCTAAAGGAAATTAAATTAATAAACCTTTATACTTTGTTTGCTGTGAATGGAAGAAAATATGTCACAGCGTGATGTGTTGTCAACTTTTACATCCGCCATTTGGTGAAATTTTGAGTCATATAAATATTTGATAAATCAATCATGTTCAAAGTGTGCATGCTAAAGAGTCATGTTGATTAATTGCTCTCACATGGAAAACAGTAAAATATTAAAAGATTTTTTATACCTGTGACTCCATAAGTAGGGCTGGCCATCTGTCCACGACGTCTCTCACCCGTGGAGCAACAAGAGCTCCAACAATTTCTTGGCGACGAAGGGCATAGGTTGTGTTCATGAGCTTGCCTATGACTAATTGGTTTCTCTCAGTCTTTTCGACTTCATATAGGATTTCTTTTCTCATTGTTTCCAGAGTGGCTGGGGTTTGATCTTTTGGTAGGTTGATGATGTAGTTGACCTCAGCTTTTCGAGCTTTCTTTATGTTTTGATGGGGGTGATCATTGTCGGGGTTGTTTCGGCTCCGCCTCCCTGTGTTGATGGCTACTTCAGCAACCCCAGCTTTGGCCAGATTGTTACGGTAAGACGCAACCTTGTACCCTATGTGACGTTTCCATCCCAACTCCCCGTCTTCACCAGCCGTCATTCTTAGACATGGATGAGCTGTAATCAAAGCTTGAGCAGCCATTGCCAATTCCTTTTCATGTGGGTATGGTTTAAAACTGTAGATCATTTCTGCCATTTTCTTAAGGATTTCACTCTTCTGTGACCTCTTTAACTTCAGCAATTTTCCTGATTCTTCATAAATACGATTTCCTTCTTCTAGTATATGCTCCACTTCATAACCAAAACCAGGAACCACAAAGTTATCAGGCCAACTCTTCTGGCGCTGTAACGCAGGTACATGTGGGAGTATGTCTGTGTCGGAAGATGCAGTAGATGAGGTGTCACCTTCAGGTCTGATGACTCTCAATGTGCCCTTCTCTGGTAACTCCTGGATGTCCACAAGAAGACAAAGATCACCATCAAAGTCTGGATCCTCATAGTGCAGGCTAAAGTCCCCATCCAGTCTCGGCTTGAACCTCTCTTGCATTATTTGTTTCAGCTCCTCCACTGACTTTGGTCGCTCAAGTAGAATAAATTTCACGGCAGTGTCTCGTGCAACATACACACGCAGCACATGCTTCTGGGCAGCAGCCATCTTTTGGTTCCTAAACGACAAAAAACATGTTAATTTTCATGGAGAGTGAAAGTGTCACGCACAACATATACACGTCCACATACCCAATGGGCCACACAAACACTGGGACACCACTTGAACGATGGGATTTATGGAAGGCCAGCTGCTGTAGTGGGGCAGTTTATTCATGGACCCACTGTCCGCACAGCTCCAAGAGAATGCTGCAGTCCTCTATTTACCTGCTTCAACAAATCTTCAGTGTAATAATATGAAACATTTGGGTGTCAAGAGCAATCTTCCATCTATGTTGTAAGCACAGAGAGGTGTTTTGTCATTTAGCTCTGATGGGGTGTGAACAGCCAGATTGTTTGGGAAAAGTTCGTAAGATCTCAGGTGTTCAATGTAGTGTGATATGTGTTCTTGGCAAAGAAAGATAACACTACCGTTGACCAGGAGAACCTGTTCAATTTTACAGTAACTAGGCAGTCCTCCATCTTGTCCCACAGACAAAAACATTCCTACCTCATAATCAGTTCCATGAATGCAGACCTTTGATGTGCTGTAAATAACATTGCTTTCTGTTTGTTGTTCAATGTATGTCTTGGCAACATTTGGAAGCAATGATACCAGTACAGAAGTGACATTTGATGTCTGCTGGCGAGGTTTGAAGAATCCTGACGCACTGAGATGGTATGCTACCATGTATTGATGCCTTTCTGCAAGTGTTTTTAACACATTTTTAAAGTTTTGTGCGTCGTGTACAACTCTCTTGAAAAAACGGTGTTTACCCTCGAATCTCATTGTCCACAAGTGTACAAGGGGCCCAAAACGGCGTACAAGGTCAGGATAGTGTTCAATGTAGTGATGCTTAGGACGGAGTTTAAAATCTGGAAAGGCTTCTTTCAGCATCTCTCTATGATCCTGTATCTTGGACTGTAAATACTGGATGGACTCTTCTGTGAATTCTGAGCACAGAGATAACTCTACTACCTCTTTTAAATCCATTAGCACAGTCCATGCTCCATCCTCTTGAGGAACTGCATTCCCAATTATCAAAGGGAGCAGTCGAAGCAATGTGGCATTTTCATGGCCATTACCACCAATGCTTTTCTTTACAGCAAAGGTCTGTGGTATTTTATGAGGTTTGTCAAGCTTGTCTGTGTGCTGGTATGGAAACGATAGAATTTTCTTGTTCAAATATTCAAGGGTGAAGTATTTGCGACTGATCATCTCTCCGATACATAGGGAGAGCTCTACTGGCACAATGCCCTCAAAAAGATCGTGGAGGGCATCAGGTGGAAATCCAGTGACAGTATGAAAATGCTCTAGATGCTGGCTCAGGACACAATTTGCCTGAACACCATTCTGACTCCGACTATCCCCAAGCATTACAGCATGCACATCATTATTGTGGCTCTCTTTTGTCCTAAGACTGAATTCGCCACTTGCAACTTCATGAGTCTGAAGTTTAGCTTGTGTCGCTGTGCAGAATCTGCAAAAATATTCTGCTCGAAAAGATTTTGAAAAGCCTGCCAAATCATGGGCTGCAAGATTGTCAGACACCACACACATGACTGTTCCTTGAACTACCTTACCAATAGACTCAATGAATACCCCATCTTGTTCAAGGGTACGGAGGTCTCTCAACAAAGGACCAAGTGCTTTTTCATAGCCAAATGTCTGTATGTCAGCCACTTTACATAAAGCTGCAAGCTGAATAACATGCAGGGCTGATCGGTATTTACTGGGAAGATCAGCAAGCGTCCAGTATACTGAACAGATTTTGTGTATTTTGCGTGATGTCCCAAGTGGATTGGCTATTTCAAAATCATCAATGTACAAGATGAGTGTTATCTTTAACTCATCTGAAGACAATATTGTGTTCTCTTTAAAGTACAAACCATCTTTGTGGCTTACATAATGACTTTTTTGTGCCACTTTTGTTTCTTTAATTTTGTCCAGAATATCTGTATGATTGAAGATTTTTTGTATCATCTCAAGAATGGGAACATGCACTGCTGTGTGTCCTGGCTGTAGCGGATACTGTACAGGCTTTACCACAGGGTAATTATTTTCGATGAAGGTTTTCCTTCTCTTGGTTGACGATAACTGCTTCCCCTTAGCTGTGGCACTGACGATAACATTACTGTCCATGACAGTACTAACAACCTCATTTAGAAGTGTTTCACTGAAAGTGATGTCATGACTCTGCAAGACCTCTCTAATGTCACGTTTAAGCATCGGTTGGGACAAGGAAAAGATCCGAGTCAAATGTTCCACTATTTCCTGAGATGCCATGTCAGATACATGAAGAATAGATTGCATCTTTAGGAATAATGATGCCAAGTTATGGTTCAACTGGGCTCTTAAAGTGTCTATGTCAGACTGACTGTTTAACTCATTGAGATCAAATGTGTCCGCAGACCCTGCACTGTGACTTTCAGCAGGTTCCCCAAGACTTTCTGCTGCAACTACACCTGGGGCACTATCATTGTCTGCCAATACAACACATTCACCAAAGTCTGAATCACCACCATGTTTTCTACTTTTGTGTGCATTAAACGCTGAGTAGCTATTTGTTCTGTAATTACAGTTCTTGAATGGGCATGATACCATTTCATGACTTCGTAAATGACTTCTCAAATGAACAAATAGAATCTCCTCAGAAAAGGGCTGCTTGAAGTTACACAAAGGACATGTAAAAAAACCACATGCTCTTTCAGCTGCATCTACTCTACATGAATCATTATGAGATCTTGACAGATGAGCTTTCATTGCTTCGAATGACGGAAAAGTACAAATACAACTGTCATAGAGACATGGCAGGGGGGACACTCTTGAATATTGGCTATGCAGTACAGTATAGTGCCAAAATAATTGTCCCCGGGTATTTGAAGTTGCAGAACACAACTTGCACTTCCACTCCATTGGGCCAACTTCAGCCTGCAATTTAAATATTTTCAATTAAAGTCTAAACCATTTCAGCCCTGTTTTGCACTTTTGGCTATTCAAAAATTTAATAAAAAAATAAATGAATAAAAATGTGTGTAAAATTTGGAATGAGGGGGGGGGGGGGGGTAATGATTAGGCCAACCAGTTGACAACACATCAGTAATTTGATTAAGTCTGTTCTGCTGCAAAAATCTTTTTTAAAATTCCAATTAGTACACAAATCTCACCTATTGGCACCTGTCTGATGACGAAACGCTGACTCTTGGTAGCACTTTTTGTGGTCCGATATCTGTACACAACATGCACACAAAGATGATTTGTTAATGTTCAAAAACATTTTTAAAATACATAATGATAATCAAATTTAAAAGAGTGAATATACAGATAAAATTTCCAAAGCAATCAAAAACATTCACTGTACACTAATATAAAATTTACACTAATTATAGTAAAAATTAAAATGTTAAATGACGAGCAAGTTAGTTATTAACAAGCAAAGCATCAAAGTTGTGTACTTATAGATCTGCTATTTCTGATGTTGATGTTTTTGTTTTTAACAAAGTATTAATAATGGGTTCAAGTGATGGACCTCACAGTTAGTCATAGCAAAAGAATGACTGAGGAAACACATGAAATAAAACCAATTGTTAATAACAACATTTCATGAAACATCCTACCTGAAGTGTTTAAACGATTTCGAGATGATCTCCCAACCACACACTTGAGCCTACGAAGAATTTCAAACACAGGCCTGGTTAGCATCATGACAACACTAACATTATGAGGTTTAGCATTGCTCGTTACAGTTACACACACACACACACACACACACTAAAATATTGACTGTAACGCAGACACTTATTGTAATAAGTAAGCTATACTCACAGTACGCACGTGCATTACCGCCGAACAGCGAAAACAACAACCCGCAAAAAGAAGGAAGCTTGGACCTTCCTCCCGGGAAAACATGCATTTTATGAAATGTAGTTCATCCGGGAAACCCGCCAATAACGTTACACCGTTGGAAGATTAATTAACATAACGTATTTGTCACGTACAACAACTTCTAAAGTTACAATTACTTGGATTTGTAAAATATTTACAATAAATATTCACTGTGCACTTTGCACAAATGTATTCCCAGTTCCAAATTTAAAACTCTCTATCCAAATTCAGTAAAAAAAAATAAAAACAGACAAAAAACCGTTAGGGTTACTTACCAAATCAGGGCTGATGAGAAGACGGCGCTTAAGAAAACGAGGGCAATAAGACCAATGACAAAAGCTGAGGTGGTGGTGGTTTGAAGCGGAGGGATAAAAGTGCGCATTGCAAACAAATAAAAACAAATTAAACAGTGTTCCAAGTCCACACGGGATAGCCAAAACTTCACCGCATCAAGGCAAATTCAAGATGGCTGACTCAGCTTTCCCGAAGGAACGATAAGACCCGCCCACCAGAACGTCATGACGTCGAAAACACCAGGGCGCCACTGTATGGTTCTTAAACATTTTGAGCGTTCCACAGAAATTAGCTGTAAAATATTGAGCCCAATTCGATTAAAGTGGCATAAATGTCAACAGAGCTCAACACTTTATAGTTTGGTCAACTGCAAAACGACATTTGACTGTGATGAGCTTATTAGTTATGAGCTAGTACAACTGTTAGGGTTTACAGTGAATGTGAGGACGTTGACATGGAGAAAATTCTTGCTTTATCAAAACACCGGTAGGAATATATTATCCAGGATGGACACTTGCATGCGTTCCTTGCGTGAATAAATTTTGGTGTCAATTGTCTTTGTTTTTGCCAAAGTGTACCTGCAAAACAGAAACACAAACATACAATATCTATAGTAAATTTAGCTTAAAGATTTTGATATCCAACTTATGTTGGAGAAATCCTTCTATAAACTGACAACTGACTCCATGATGAATTTAACACAGTGTTTATTCTTGTGGTCAACAGATGAAATGCGTTTCCGAGCAATTCTACATGCACGGACCTGATGGAAACTTGTCTAGTACAGAGGTTCCCAAAAAGGCACTTAAACAATATTGTGCTCAGGGTTATATTGGTTCCCCTTGTGGGGCCTGATTGGTCAGCTATACTGTTGCTGGGTTACACTCTCTGCTCTGCCTCTTCCCTCTTTCTTCTTATTATTTTCAGTTATCATTTACCTCACCAGACAGCTATGTTCACTCCCTCCTTAGTTTGTATGTCCTGTTCTCTGAGTTATCAGACCGTCCTGAACTTCAGTGTCCTTGGCCTCACCATCTCCTCCTCCCGTGCTCACTGTAGCATATCTGACTAAGATAGCCCTGTCTGTTCTCTCCCTCCTAGCTGTAACCCAGCTGCAAAGCATAATGTATAATATGTCACACATACACACACTCTTATTTAGTCTTTGGTTAATTCAGTATATACTTTAAGCCAGCTTTTACGTGGCCGTTCCTGAGTGCCCTGTTCATCACCACCTCAGTCATTGTATTATTTTCCCACAAATTCCCCCTTTTCGCACCTACTAGGTGCGAACACTTTTTACACTAACTGCAGTGCCTCAACGTCCTCCCCGTCCTCAGGCATGGTGAGTAATGGCAGCATCCCAGCGGAATAGGGAGGCGGCGCTTTTTCTTTGGACAAGGCAGTGGTGATGAGCCGGGATATCATGGTCCGCAGGCAGGGCACACAGCAACACCCACAGGTAACTAGAATAGCGAGAAAAACAGCAATAGATGTCAAACAAGCAGTGATAAGATTCTTCCATTTGCCAAAAAAGGTTGTCATCCACCCCTCCAATGGATTTGATACACCTGAGGCGTCATGCATCTCCTGGGAAAGGGCTCGAAGTTGGTTCAAAGCCCTGGTGACCTTCCCATCCGGGGCAGTGTTGTTAGGGATGACCGTACAGCACATCTCTCCGAACATGGAACAGACTCCTCCTTTTTCAGCCAACAGCATGTCCAGCGCCATCCTATTCTGGAGCGCCATGAGGGACGTTGGGGCCATCTGCTCGGCCAGGCCTTCGATGGCATCCCTAGTTGCATTGCTCAAGCGTAAAACATTATAATGCAAAAAATTTATCCTATCTACATTTTTGCTGGGAGTGACGGGGAAGATGGCTGAAAGCAGTGGTATATTCTCAAATCCTGCGGCTATTTGATCTGCCAATTTGTATTCATTCGGGACACCCCTAGGAACTCCTATGCTGTCTATATAGGTTGGGGTTCCCGCCCATGGATCAAAAGCCGGGCCTTGCATACTACGGGCCCTGCGCCTTCTCTTTACGGTCAGTTGCACAGCCTTATGGTGGGTATAGTGGACTCTACTCCCCACCAAAGATATGGGCATAGCTAATCTAACCATAGCACAAACTCCTGACGTTTGATTTGGGAACTTTATCTGGGAGTACAACCTAAGACCACCACAATAGTAGAATAGTCCTATTCTAGCCACTGGGCCTAGGGCTGTTTTGTTTTGTACAGTTGTGTTGCACCAGTCTGGGGGTATATCACCTAGTTTGATTGTGGGCTTGCTTGATCCGGTGAGATTGAAACAGTGATATCTTGCACCCTCCCCCTTTATGGCGGTAAAATACCCTGGTTTTTCAAAGCCTGGGGAAAGAGGGATGCTAGGGTAGTACAATTGCGGGAAGCTGTCTTAGAGTGTGTGAAGTTCAACATGCATGCATATCCTGCTGGGTCCTCATTAGGAAACAACGGGGCCGGGTTAGTGAACATGACTGGTCTAGCTGTGGCACAGGCCACGCACCCTTCCATGTGTTGTTCTTTGGCATTCTGTATTAGCCACCTGATCCATAAATTGTCCTGGCCTGCACCTGCTGATAACTCTAACACATCTTCCACCCTCATTTTAGAGAAGTCCTGCACTATTACGTCTTCCTCCTTCAGAGGGGGTTTTACTGTAGTCTCTGCCATGTCAGTGTCATTCTGTGTGTGCGTGAGGGGATCCAAAATATTTATCTGCAGGGGGGTTATCTGGTCACTTCCTGCTATCCATACACCTATGGCTAACATCCAGACATCCTGACCGTTCCTGCTCCCAATTGCTCTATTTACTGACAGGGTTATGGGATTTTCGTGGGGTCTGAACTATAGTCCCGCTGTATAGATAATATCTCCCATTCATCTTGTTGTACCCACCAATCTCTTTTGTCTGTCAACCTCGCCCATGGTTTCCACCCTCCTGTTGTCCAACCCGCGTCATACCAGCTGTTACAGAGACTACCTTTCACCTGTCCGGAAGCGCTCCTTTCACAGTCCTCTACCTTTTGATAGTCGTCACAGATGTACACATCTGTGTTTTTGTAGAAACTATTATACCCCCCGCAGTCTATAGCCTGACACAAATCAAAGGTAAATGACGTGGTTGAGTCTCTCACATAGGGGAGAGTCAATCTGGCACCGCACCTTGGGGATGGGCCCTTAGTGTGTTGCTTCACTACTGCCCAAACTGCTCTTCTTCTCTCTCGTCTAGTTTCATTTCCTTTGTTACTGAGAGGTGGTTGGACACTACCGGGTGATTGTTCTTTGTGGTCTCGGTCCCCATACGCATGTTCCAACCCCAGAATTAATGCTGCAACTCCCACTACTACTACTACTGCTAGGACAACTGTTGTCTTTTTCCCAAACCCCATTGCCTTCCAAGTTATGGATGTACTATGTGGGGCTGTTCCCCGCCAAAACATCTCTTCCATCTATACATTTTGGATTGCTTTTCTAATTTCTGCCAATGGGCGGCTAGGAGGTGCGACTGGGGCACAATGTGTCAGGTGGTGCCAAGGTGCTCCTTTTTTACCTTTAACCTGAACCGAGTGTGAAGTAACCTCCCTTACTTCGTAAGGCCCGGACCACCTGGGGTCAGTCCACTTCCTCTTGTGAACTTTGACCCTGACCCAGTCGCCTACCTTGACAGGTAGTGTTGCTTCCTCCTGCGGTTTCCTGTTCGCCAACTGGACCTGCGTAGAAAGGGCTGAAACCAGAGATGTTAGCTTTTTCATATAGTCTGTCATTTCTATTTGCTGAACATCTAACATTGGCATGTGGCCTCCATCTAGTGGAGGTCCTGGCATTTTTCTCCCTGTCATTATTTCATGTGGGGTCAAATGTGTTTCTCGTCCTTCTGAGGACCTCATAGCCATGAGGGCCAATGGGAGCGCTTCTACCCATGTTAACTTGCTTCCTGCACATGCCTTAGCTATCTTAGCCTTCAATGTCTGGTTTGCTCTTTCCACCATTCCCTGTGACTGTGGATGATAAACTGATCCGAAGGCATGAGTGATTCCCAGGGCCTGTTCTACTTCTCTTAGTAGTTTGTTGTTAAAATGTGTGCCATTATCTGACCTTATTTGCCTGGGGACCCCATACCTCGGGATGAGTTCAGTTTTGAGCCATTTCACCACTGTTTTTGCGTCCTCTTTTCCGGTGGGAATGGCTTCTACCCACCTAGAGAACCTGTCTACCATCACCAGAAGATACCTTTTTCCCCCTACCACATTTTCTGCGCCCATATCAGTATAATCTATACTGATATCTTGAAAACAAGCTGTGGGGACTGGGTACGCTCCTTTTAGTGTGGTGTATGGTTTCTGAACATTATGCTCTCCACACACCCTGCATTCCTGACAAAAATGTGTCACCATGTCCCTCAAATTGGGGTGCCACCACAGCTCAGACAGATTCAGGAGAGTCTGTTTTCTTCCTTCATGTGTTGGTCTGTGTGCCTCAGGTAGCAACATTCTGCACATCTCGGCTGATGCTGCTATCTTTCCTTGATGAGACCTCCATATCCCATCTTTGTCTTTTGTGGCGCCGCTCCGCTGCCACTGATTCCATTCATAGGCTCCTGACTGTATCCAGCCTTGATGAGTGGTACATCAGTACATGTCTGTCTCCCCCTTTTTTCTGAAATAAAATGGCATTGAGAAAGCCATTGTTTTCAGAAACATCCATATGAAATGGGAGTGAGTAGTCTGGGGAGGTGAGTGTCTCTGCCCTTGCTAGGGCACTTTTGAGGTCAGAGAAGGCGGCCTCGGCCTCTGTTGTCCATAGGAGGGGGCGGTGAGACAGCGATGAGTTCTGTTGGTATAGTCAGGGATATGTGAGCGGCTGTATCCTGTGAGGCCCAGAAAAGACAGCATGTCTGCAACTGTGAGGGGCTTCTGACTGTTGGGGGTTCTGTGAGACTGTCATTTGTTTAGCTTTGCTGGGCTTGGGCTTGTTTAATTCTTCCAGTTGTTTCTTTAACAATTGAGTTTGTAGTCTTTTTAATTCATCTTCTTGTTGCTCTGCTCCTTTTTGGTGTTTTGACAGGAAATGACGCACATTCTCGCCCCATGTTGCATCGGTCATTGTTTGCAGGCCTACTACTCCTCCTAACTGTGTCTGAACTGCTGTGGGTAATCCCCCTAGTACCCCATGGCGGAACAGCGCCACTGTGGCGGCGGACTGGTCCCACGGTTCCCTCATAGCACGCTGCCAAATCTTTTTTGCTCTATCTGCATAGGCATCAAAATTTTCATCACTTAGTCTTTTTAAATCATGCCATGCTGCATGATCCCCAACTGTGGGATACATGCGGTGCAGCTCAGCCCAAATGCCAGGGGTTACTGCTGATGCAGGCACTGATGCGGGAACAGTGGGTCCAGCTCCCCCTCTGGTGAGGGCAGCACTAGCTTCATCTGCTCCCATTACTCTACCCAATACTGCTCTGAGATCTCCCAAACACAGCTGCACTCCTGCTGTAAGACTATTGAAAGCTGTGAGGAAATGCTCAGCCCCTCCTGTCAGGGAGGGGAGTTTTGCACACAGAGAATCTAAGTCACCAAAACTGTAAGGGGTGTACATCAACAGTCCTCCTCCTCCTCCTACTGGGCGGAGTGGGCATTGTAGCCCCGCCTCTGGTGTGTGGCGCGTCTGCTCTCCCTCACTGAGCTCATTTACTGTTAGACGCAGCTGCTCTTGCTGCTTTTTTATCTCTCTGAACTCTTTGTTAAGTTTTTCCCTTATTCTAGTTGATCTTCGCAGCATAACTTCGTCAGGGTCCTCGTTGGTAAATTTACCTTTAAATGTGCCTGCTACAAAACGTCTTGAGGACTTTGTGATCTAGATCTGGGCCTGCGTTTATGTCGTTTTTTAGTCCTTTCCCTAGAGCTGGAGCTTCTGTCTGTTTGCTCACTTTCCCTGCTGCTGTCTGACTGTTCGCTATCTTCCTTACTTCCTGAGTCTTGTGGGGTACTATGGTGAGGTGGACTGGGTCCTTTTACTGACATGTGAAAATGCTCTGGATTTTGTTGGCAAAAAGACGCTGAATATGGGGTACTAGCTTTGCTTGGGCCGGCTGAGACTGTAGCCGCTGGTTGTGGTGGAGCCGCTGCTGCTCCCCCTGGCGCTGACTGTACCATTAAATTTAGATAACATTCTAAATCCTGTACGCGGCCCTCTAATGCCGGTATCAATGGGTCCTGTGGTACGTCTATTTGTAATGCATTTGGCTGTAAATGGGCAGTTACCACTGGGGCTTGGACTGTGGGTTTTGATGCCGTTGGACCTGTATACGGCGGCGGTGGAGCGGAAATTCTTAGGTTTCTTATATCTGGATAAAAAGGGTTTGTTGGCGGGGGCGCCTCAGCGGGCAGCGGGGTTTTCTCTGCGCTAGCGGTTTTATTCTGTTCAGCTTCTGTCTCAGTTTTTGGTGAACTTTTGTCATCTTGTTTTGTCAATCCCAATTGTTTCTGTATTGCATTTGTCATTTTCAACCCCACCCCATATTTCTCTTTCTGCGCTTCATACTCCATCTGCTTTGGTTTAGTCAATTTAAACCATTTTCTTTTCTTTTCCTCCTCTGCCTGCCTTTCCGCATACTCCAACTTACTTTTTTCATACTTCACTATTTCATTCACTTTCTCCGGGGACGGCGCCCCTTCTCCCTCAATCCATCCTCCTCTCTCCCATTCTTTCACAATCTCTTTTGCTACTTTCTCCTCTCCTTTACTGCCATACTTTTTCACTGCCCCTACTAACACTTTACCATAAGGGGTCGTCATTTTACAACAAATAAGCAGTGAGAAAAAATCCAACAAGCCAAACCACAACAAAAATCACACATGCAACAACGAACAACTTTTTCATTAAGACTCCATCTAGAGCCTTTTTATGTACATCTCTATAATCTTTACAACTTAAAAAGTGACCTCTCACTCCTTCGCACAAATACACTCGCGGTGGACTCGTAATATTACAATGACAATCTGTTAACTGCAACTCTTTTTCAGGATGTTCACACAGAACCAAGGGTGGCAATTCACAATCACTCATCTGAACTATCTGTCCTTAGCAGTCTCCTACCTCGTCAACCATCTGGACGTATTTTCCTCTGACTATTTGTCCCTTTTCCTCTCCTACCGCCACCCGTATTATTCAACAATTCTCTTACAACTCTCTAGTTGTTTTTCTCTGTTTAATCACATCACATGCCCCAACATTTCATCTGTTTATATCCCTTTAATTACAGCACATTCAATCAATACATTTCGCTTAAAACAACACTTACGACAGTTGAAATGTGATCACATCAATTTAGTTTTCAGCCAATAACAGAATTTTGATTTTAAACAGGCTTCTGCTTACCTTTTTTGTTGAGAGCTCTCAGTGATCACACCAACGAGTCGCAGTATCGCCGCTCAGTCCCCTTCACGGGCTGCGGGATGTCAGTCCGGTGGCTGAGCTGAACCGGACCGTGGACACAATGCCAAGGTCCAGTTGGATTCCCCTGTCCAATTACGTTATCACGTCGGGGGTCACCAAATTTGTTGGAGAAATCCTTCTATAAACTGACAACTGACTCCATGATGAATTTAACACAGTGTTTATTCTTGTGGTCAACAGATGAAATGCGTTTCCGAGCAATTCTACATGCACGGACCTGATGGAAACTTGTCTAGTACAGAGGTTCCCAAAAAGGCACTTAAACAATATTGTGCTCAGGGTTATATTGGTTCCCCTTGTGGGGCCTGATTGGTCAGCTATACTGTTGCTGGGTTACACTCTCTGCTCTGCCTCTTCCCTCTTTCTTCTTATTATTTTCAGTTATCATTTACCTCACCAGACAGCTATGTTCACTCCCTCCTTAGTTTGTATGTCCTGTTCTCTGAGTTATCAGACCGTCCTGAACTTCAGTGTCCTTGGCCTCACCATCTCCTCCTCCCGTGCTCACTGTAGCATATCTGACTAAGATAGCCCTGTCTGTTCTCTCCCTCCTAGCTGTAACCCAGCTGCAAAGCATAATGTATAATATGTCACACATACACACACTCTTATTTAGTCTTTGGTTAATTCAGTATATACTTTAAGCCAGCTTTTACGTGGCCGTTCCTGAGTGCCCTGTTCATCACCACCTCAGTCATTGTATTATTTTCCCACACTTACCAGGTTAAAAGAAATGTTGATGTTCAACTGTCTTAATTCCTTGGTATGGATCACTTGTTTAGTACCGAAATAAATCAAGAACAGGTGTCATCAAGTGTCTTGTGGGGAGAAATCCACTGTTTCTCCTTAAAAACAACAACAAATGCATATGGCTATCATTGATGCTACACAGGGCAGCCCTTTAACATGCAGGGCATGGTGAGTTCTGTCAGCTTTTGATCGGTCTTGGCTAAGCCCGTCTTTGTGCACAGGCCTGACCCTGTCTTCCACGAGCTGACTCTCAGCTGGAGATGGAGGATGATCGATGATTTGTCATTGGGACGACGCTGCGGCCCAGCAGGACCTCCAGCTGGCCTCCTCCCATTGACACCACTTTGTCACAGACTCACAATTGAAGCTGCTACCTCAAACCTGAGCTCAGTGCTGACAGCCTATTGTACTGAAAGGTGTGACAAATGCTCATCCTTTCCAAACAGCTGTGAATTTACAGGATACATGTTAAGCGATTGAGGGATATGCTTTTCAAGAGGAATGAAAATGAATGCCAATCTAGCCTTAGGAAAATCTCAGTGAAAAGTGTTTCATTACAGAGGTCAGAAGGAAGTCAACAGTGAAAAAAAGGATTTCTGAACACTACCTAGTGAAACAAATTATGCACAGAACACATGCACATAAAAATGTGCCAAACTGAATGATGATGAGGTTGCTTTAGGCAACAGATAGGGACAAAGTGCTTTCTTAGCAAGTAAATAAAAATACAATACTGAACAGACAAACCAAGAGCTGTCACCAAGGGTTACTTGTAGCTCCAGCAGTGCTAGCTTTCCTTCAGCTGTTTTAGACCATGATTCAGGCAGACCAGTAAGCCAGTGTGTGTCAAGAACAACCAGAGATAAAAACAGAAACATTCAGAAGTGTAAACTGTGATTAAGTAAGGTTAATATAACGTGACTCACTTTAAAGAAACTCATCAGTATCACTCAATTGTCATGCATATATGGAATGTAGTGAGGCTCAACACAACACTTCCCATATTTAGCCACTGTGTAGATCCGATGCAGTTACCTGTTTCCACTGCTGTTGCAGTACCGTTTTCCAAATGATACAGGATAGCACAGGAGCTGCAAGTTTTATTCAGAAGCAAAAAAAATAAAAATAATAACTCACAGGGCACCGGGGTAGCTCACCCGGTACAGCACACACCCATATACAGAGGCTCAGTCCTTGAGGCAGCAGCCGCGGGTTTGGTTCCAACCTGCGGTCCTTTGCTGTGTGTCATTCCCCCTCTTCTCTCCTCTTTAATGTCTAAGTTATCTTGTCAAAAATAATGGCCTAAAAATGCCTAAAAAAATAAATAAAATATGCTCAACTGCACCCATACAGTATGCAATTGATACAGTGATGTGTTATGTAAGGATGTACTTGGCCCTCAAGGTCAAGATACTTTGGGCTCCACAACACTGTAGTACACGGGTTCATGTCTTTGTATGTTATATCATTTATGTGCAATACAAGACAATTAACATCAAGACAAAAATAAAAGTAAACATGTAATATCTGTCCAAGTCAAGACTGAGACAGTTATATAGAGTATAACATAAGCTTGTATATTACTATTATAGTCCTAATGTATATTATTATTAGGACTATACTATAGAAGACATATGTTTGGCTTTAGAGCAAATTATTCCACAGAGACTGCAACTGTCTTCTTTACTGTAAACATCAGAGCTCTGTTGGACAGGGGTGAGGTTCTGGGTGCTGTGTTCTTGGATCTCAAGAAGGCCTTTGACATTGGCAATCATAAAATCTGTATGCAGTTTCAGTTTTTCCTCAGATGTGCTTAAATGTATTGAGTCCTACCTCTGACTGCTCCCAACATGTCAGAGTCCAGTCATTTAATTCAGCCACCCTTAGTCTGGCCACCGGTCTTCCTAAAGGATCAAATTTAGGACCTTTTTTGTTCTCACTTTTGTTCTGATGTTTCAGTGCATATATATGCTGACAACACCGTAGTCTATGTTCATAGTGATAATATCTCTCATGTGGCTGAGAAGCTCACTAATTGCATGGTTAATTTTACAGCTTGGCTGAAACAATCCTGCCTGCAGTTGAACACATCAAAAACAGTAGCAAGGTTCTTCGGCAAGTCCTACAGGAACTTCAGTGTTGAGCCGGATGTTTTCGTGTTTGGGGAAAGGCTGCAGATTGGGTCAGAATACAAATATCTGGGGGTTTCATTGATTCAAAGGCTCTGTAATTGAATCAAATTCAACATCAGTAATTTTAGATCTTCTCCCATATTACTTACTGTATACCCATTTGGTCACAAGCTAGTGTTCTCTGAAACCTCTACAGTCACTTTACAAGGAACCAAGGATTTTTCATCATTGTCCAACATTACAAAAGCACAGATTAGACAACTGAGAAAACATGGTCAAATATTCCAATCTATGTCTTGTCTTTAAAATTATTCACTGTTCATCACCTCCTCTCCACCAGTTTGTCAACATCAGAACATCTGATCAGAGCAGAACCAGAGGTGCAGCAAAGTAAGATTGTATCATTCCATTTAGGAACAGTGTATTTGGCCAAACTGCTTTTTCTGTTCGAGCTGCTAATGAATGGAACCTCACCCCCATAACCATCAGAAAATTAAATACATTCAAGATCCAGTGGCTCATTAACAATCAGAGCTGTCAACATTACCATTAACCTTTAGACCAGCTCTTGCTGCTACCAAATGTATTGCAAATGTTATGTAAATATGTAATTTTACTTCTTCTAGGGTGACTTATACCATCTGTCTAGGGACTGCAGATGAAGAAGAGCCTTTTGGCTAACTCTGGCATATTGACAGAAATGCTCATTAATATGCACTGTCCATGTAATAAGTAAATAATAATTTCAAGGATGTAATAAATAAATAAACTTCAGGTGGAGTCTGATTTACTACGGCAACACTGTTAAACGCATCATGATCTCTTTTCTTTTTGCATTCTTCCTACAGCCTTCAATTCCAGTGTTTAGTCTGCCAAATAGGACACATGTTACTGCAAATAACGTTACCTGGCATCTGAAACCTGACCTGTCAGGGTTTCAATCTCCACCTCTGAAAACGTCCGCTTCTTAGCCGGATTACTTCTCGCCATGTAAATTGTATGGGCGAGGCCTCAAAACCGAGAATGTATTGGGGTGTGATACACTGCCTTGCGAAATTATTTGGCCCCCTTGAACTTTTCAACCTTTTGACACATTTCAGGCTTCAAACATAAAGATATAAAAATTTTATTTTTTGTGAAGAATCACCAACAAGTGGGACACAATTGTGAAGTGGAACGAAATCTATTGGATATTTTAAACTTTTTTAGCAAATAAAAAACTGAAAAGTGGTGCGTGCAAAATTATTCAGCCCCCTTGCGTTAATACTTTGTAGAGCCACCTTTTGCTGCGATTACAGCTGCAAGTCGCTTGGGGTATGTCTCTATCAGTTTTGCACATTGAGAGACTGAAATTCTTGCCCATTCTTCCTTGCAAAACAGCTCGAGCTCAGTGAGGTTGGATGGAGAGCGTTTGTGAACAGCAGTTTGCAGTTCTTTCCACAGATTCTCGATTGGATTCAGGTCTGGACTTTGACTTGGCCATTCTAACACCTGGATACGTTTATTTGTGAACCATTCCTTTGTAGATTTTACTGTATGTTTGGGATCATTGTCTTGTTGGAAGATACCGTCCCAGTTTCAGGTCTTTTGCAGACTCCAACAGGTTTTCATCCAGAATGGTCCTGTATTTGGCTGCATCCATCTTCCCCTCAATTTTAACCATCTTCCCTGTCCCTGCTGAAGAAAAGCAGGCCCAAACCATGATGCTGCCACCACCATGTTTGACAATGGGGATGTTGTGTTGAGGGTGATGAGCTGTGTTGCTTTTACGCCAAACATATCGTTTTGCATTGTGGCCAAAAAGTTCGATTTTGGTTTCATCTGACCAGAGCACCTTCTTCCACATGTTTGGTGTGTCTCCCAGGTGGCTTGTGGCAAACTTTAGACAAGACTTTTTATGGATATCTTTGAGAAATGGCTTTCTTCTTGCCACTCTTCCATGAAGGCCAGATTGGTGCAGTGTACGACTGATTGTTGTCCAATGGACAAACTCTCCCACCTCAGCTGTAGTTCTCTGCAGTTCATCCGGAGTGATCATGGGCCTCTTGGCTGCATCTCTGATCAGTCTTCTCCTTGTCTGAGCTGAAAGTTTACAGGGACGGCCAGGTCTTGGTAGATTTGCAGTGGTCTGATACTCCTTCCATTTCAAAATTATCGCTTGCACAGTGCTCCTTGGGATGTTTAAAGCTTGGGAAATCTTTTTGTATCCAAATCCGGCTTTAAACTTCTCCACAACAGTATTACGGACCTGCCTGGTGTGTTCCTTGGTCTTCATGATGCTCTCTGCGCTTTCAACAGAACCCTGAGACTATCACAGAGCAGGTGCATTTATACAGAGACTTGATCACACACAGGTGGATTCTATTTATCACCATCAGTCATTTAGGACAACATTGGATCATTCAGAGATCCTCGCTGAACTTCTGGAGTGAGTTTGCTGCACTGAAAGTAAAGGGGCCGAATAATTTTGCACGCACCACTTTTCAGTTTTTTATTTGCTAAAAAAGTTTAAAATATCCAATAGATTTCGTTCCAATTCACAATTGTGTCCCACTTGTTGGTGATTGTTCACAAAAAATAAAAATTTTATATCTTTATGTTTGAAGCCTGAAATGTGTCAAAAGGTTGAAAAGTTCAAGGGGGCCGAATACTTTCGCAAGGCACTGTATTTGACACTTGTGTTGTCTTCCTGTCAACCATGAACTTGTTGTCCTTCTGGGTCCAAATTTCCAAGAGTTTTGGCTTTTTTTTTTTTATCCTTTTGACTCTTTTTAAAACTGTTTTGTCAAACGTTTTTTATACATGGTCAATAAACCTCATTTATATGACATTATACCTTTAAAGAAAAAAAAGGATTCTGTTTTAGAAGATAGATAGAAGATAGAATGCCTTTATTGTCATTATACACAAGTACACGGTATTTGTGCAACGAGATTAAAGCAATCCCTTTACAGCGTTGACACAAAAAGTATAAGAATATAAGATAAGAATATAAAATATCAAAAATCAAAATATAAAGTTAAAGATATAAAGTGTAGGTAGTGCAGAGGAAAAAAAGAGAGGGGCGGGGGGTGCTGGCGCACAGTCCTGAGTGAAACCATTTAAACTTTCTTTTTTTCAAATGCTATGAAACTGAATAAAACAGCCCAAATTCAATGAAAGTAATCATTAAATTTACCAAAGATCATCTCTGCATCCATGTTACTTCTGGGCATTTTGGTTCTTCTTATAAGAAACTTCTGATTTAAAAAACTTTGAAAATGGGTCAAATTTTGCCTGATTTCTCCATATATATTTCTCCATTAGATTTCCTATACAATATGTCTACCTGATAGTGCTGTAGCTAAATTTAGGGATGTGATTCCATTAGCATTTAATTCATTACCAAGTCACAAAGTAACGGAGGACTCCTATGCTATTAGTCCATCCCAAAACGAACATTTGTTGATAGTGCAGCAGGCTCGTTGCAAATGACACTCGACTCTGTTGCCCCTCTAAAAAAGAAGATAATAAAACAAAGACGGTTAGCTCCATGGTATAACGCTGAAACTTGCAAATTGAAGCAAATATCATGGAAACTTGAGAAGATTTGGCGTTCCACCAAACTGGAAAATTCTCATTTAATCTGGCAAGATAGTCTTAAAACTTATAGCCCTCCGTAATGCCAGAGCAGCGTACTACTCGTCATTAATAGAGGAAAATAGGAACAACCCCAGGTTTCTTTTCAGCACTGTAGCCAGGCTGACGGAAGGTCACAGCTCTACTGAGCCAAGTATTCCCATAGCTCTTAGTAGTAACGACTTCATGAGATACTTCAATGATAAAATTATAATTATTAGAAGCAAAATTCACCAAGACTTGCCTTTAACTGGCACTGACTTATCTCTAAACTCAGGAACATCAGAAACAGCTGTAAAACCAGGCATATGTTTAGACTGCTTTGCTTCACTTGATCTTTATCAATTTAATTCAATTATTTCTTTATCTAAACCATCAACCTGCCTCTTAGACCCTATCCCAACTAGGCTACTTAAAGAAGTTTTACCCTTAGTCAACACTTCTCTACAAGATATAACCAATCTATCTTTATTGACAGGCTATGTACCACAGCACTCAGTAGTAACTGTAATAAAACCTCTTCTAAAAAAGCCCAACCTTGATCCAGGTGTTTTAGCCAACTATAGACCTATATCTAACCTTCCATTTCTCTCTAAGATTCTTGAGAAAGCAGTCGCCAAACAACTGTGTGACTTTATGCATAGCAACAGCTTATTTGAGGATTTTCAGTCAGGATTTATAGTTAATCATAGCACAGAGACAGCACTTGTGAAAATTACTAATGATCTCCTAATTGCATCAGACAAAGGACTTATCTCTGTACTTGTGTCAATAGATCTTAGTTCTGCATTTGATACCATTGACCATCATATCTTATTACAGAGATTGGAACATTTAATTGGCATTAAAGGGACTGCTCTAAGCTGGTTTAAGTCTTATTTATCAGATCAATCTCAGTTTTGTACATGTTAACGATGAATCCTCTGTGCACGCCAAAGTTAGTCATGGAGTCCCACAAGGATCTGTGCTCGGTCCAATCCTGTTCACTTTATATATGCTTCCTTTAGGCAGTATTAATAGGAATCACTCCATAAACTTTAATTGTTATGCAGATGATACTCAATTATTAGGGATGAGCGAGTACAGCATTATCTGTATCTGTATCTGTTCACCACATGAATTATCCGGATCCGGATCCGTACTCGGACTGGGCGGGGCCTAAACCGGAAGTGGTCATATTTAAGCCGAAAGTGGGTCAGGTTCTCTTGAAATGTGCGGGGCTTTAACCGGTATGTTATTTAAGCATGCAATTGATGAGTTGATCAAAAATTGTTATATTTATTGCTGATTTGAAAACTATTTACATGACAGCATCAGCATTGAGCTTCAGATCAGTGGTGTTGTCATGGTAACAAACAAACTACAGAACGTTTTGCAACAATGAATACAACACATGCGGTTGCAATTATGAAGTAAAATGTAATGAACAAGAGTTTTCATACTCAATATAACTTTCTTTTTTTAACTTTTTATTTTTTTATGATCAGTGTGATTTTTTATTTTTTTATTTCCACACCAGGTGTGTGTGTGTGTGTGTGTGTGAGACAGAGAGAGAGGGGGCGGGGGGCAGCTGACAGTAAAAAAAAAAAAATCTCCGATGGCAGAGACGCAACGGGAGTTGCATTTAAACCGAGCAACACGTCTGAAACCCACGTTCACCAGAAATCTACTGGTTACTATGTAAGTAAATATCAGCAATATGGTTTCAGGGCTAATAGGACAACTTCACATGCAATTATACAATTTGTAGAAGAAATAACAACAGCAATAGAACAAAACAAATATGCAGTGGGGATATTCTTGGATCTTAAGAAGGCATTTGATACAGTAGACCACAATTTACTGATCATGAAATTACGCAAATATGGAATTAGGGGGACTGCACTTTCATGGTTAAATAGCTACTTACAGAACAGAACACAATATGTTGAATTGCAAAACCATAAATCAAAGATAAAGAAAATCACCTGTGGGGTCCCCCAGGGGTCAGTGTTGGGGCCATTGTTGTTTAACTTGTATATAAATAATATATGGGAGGTGTCAAAAACACTGACAACCATTTTATTTGCTGATGATACTAATTTAATCTGTTCTGGGGAAAATTTGGAACAACTCTTGGATTCAGCAGAAAATGAATTAAAAAAGATGAAGAGCTGGTTTTATGCTAATAAACTAACACTAAACTTAAGTAAAACTAAATTTATAATTTTTGGTAATCGTAACACAACCTTACACAAAAAACTTATGATAAATGATATTGAAATTGAAAGAGTAAAAGAACTTAAATTTCTGGGCGTCATAATCGACGAAAAATTATGTTGGAAGCCACATATACGCTATATTAATGGTAAAATATCTAAATCAATTGCTATACTGTATAAAACCAATTATTTATTAAACCAGCGCTCATTATATATGCTGTATTGTTCCTTCATACTTCCATACATTACTTATTGTTTGGAGATATGGGGAAACACTTACAAAACCAACACTGAACTTATATTCATTCTTCAAAAGAGAGCCTTAAGAATTGTAAAAAACCACTTATAGAGCACCAACTAATCCACTGTTTATTAAATAAAAAGCACTAAAATTCAGAGATATTGTTGACTTTAAAACTGCACAAATTATGTACAAAATAAATAATCATCAGCTGTCAAACAGTGTCCAAGGGTTGTTCCAAATAAGAGAGAGCAAACATCATTTAAGAGGAATATTTGTATATAAAACAAAACCTATAAGAACGAATGCTAAATATCACTGCATCTCAACTAAAGGAGTTACTTTATGGAACAGCTGCAGTGAAGAGATGAAATCATCTATAACAATGAGTAATTTCAAGAGATTATTTAAAATGAATATATTAAAGGGATACGAAAAGGACTTGAAGTGATGGTATTGTAGTAGACTATGGTTTCTTGGCATTTATATGCTGGTATGTCTATATATTAATATATTTAATATATATAATAAAAAAGAGGGTTTATAAGTGTTTGTGTATGTATGCATCTGTGTCTAGGATGTGTAAATAATAATGTGTAAATAACTGAAGAATAAGATTTACTAAAGGATAAAAGTAGAGAAAGGGGGTCGGACTTGATAAGTTGTTTATCAACTTCTTCCTACTCCTTTTGAACATGGAAAATTTTTGTTGCGTTTGAATGACTTTCAATATTGGAAGACTGTGCTAAAAAGTACATGACCTTATTTATGTCATTTTAATTATATATGTATGCAGGAATGCATGTATATAAATCTTTTATTTTAATGTTGTTGTTTTTTTATGTTCAAATAAACTATTAAAACTAAACTATTAAAAACTAAAACTAAGTACTATAATAATAATAATAATAATAATAATAATAATACATTTTATTTATAATGCCCTTTACATTTCACAAGGAAATCTCAAAGGGCTACAGTTAATAGGGAGTTAAAAACAGTTTCCAGAGTACGATAACAATTTACAAGCAATAATAAAACACCATAGAACTAAAATTAAAACAGTGACTGTTTAAAAGGCCTTTTGAAATAATAGTGTCTTTAGGCCCTTCTTAAAAATCTCCACAGTTTGTGGGGCCCTCAGGGACTCTGGGAGGGCGTTCCAGAACCGAGGGGCGACTGCCTGGAAAGCCCTGTCTCCCATTGTGGACAGTTTAGTCCTAGGTTGGAGCAGGCGATAGGTGGAGATGGAGGAGCGGAGGTTTCGTGAGGTGGTGTGTGGGGTGAGGAGTTCACTGAGGTAGGTAGGGGCAGTTCCATGAATGCACTGGTGGGTAAGTAGACAGATTTTGAATTGAATTCTTTGTTTAATGGGCAGCCAGTGGAGGGATTTCAGGACCGGGGTGATGTGATCATATTTGCGCCTCCTCGTCAGGACCCGGGCAGCGCAATTTTGAATATGTTGGAGTTTTTGCAGGCTCCTGCCAGGGGTCCCAACGAGAAGGGCATTACAGTAGTCCAACCTGGAGGAGACAAAAGCATGGATCAACTTCTCAGCATCTGGTTGGGAGAGGGAGGGGCGGAGTTTGGCAATGTTTTTGAGGTGAAGGAAGGAGACCTTACAAAGGTGGCGGATGTGGGTGTCAAATGTAAGATTTGAGTCTAGTCTGACTCCAAGGTTTGTGACAGAGGTAGACAGGGCGATGTGATGACCAAAAATGGATATACTGCTGAGGGAGGAGGACTGGGTTTGGTGTGGGGTACCGATCAGGATGGCTTCGGTTTTGCTGCTATTTAATTGAAGGAAGTTGTCAGACATCCATGCCCTTATCTCCTCCAGGCAAACCTGAAGTGCAGACGGTAAGACTGAGGGGGGTGTGGAGTCCATTTTTATGTATAGTTGAGTATCGTCTGCGTAACAGTGGAATGAAACTTTGTGTTTATGGATGATGTGGCCAAGGGGTAGTAAATAGATGGTGAAAAGGGTTGGGGCGAGGACGGACCCTTGTGGCACTCCACAACTGACTGTGTGGGGTGATGATTGGGACTGACCTAGAGCCACATGCTCCGTCCTGCCTGTGAGGTAGGACTGGAACCAACTTAGTGTAGTCCCAGAGAGTCCTACCACAGACTGGAGACGGTGGAGCAAGATGTTGTGATCCACGGTGTCAAAGGCGGCCGACAGGTCCAGTAGGAGGAGGAGAGATGGTGAGCCTTGGTCAGCAGTCATATGTAGGTCATGACGCGTACCAGGGCTGTCTCAGTGCTGTGTGCTGCTCGAAAACCGGACTGAAATTTTTCATATATGTTATGGATATGAAGGTGATTGTGTAGTTGGGCTACAACAACTTTTTCCAGGATTTTAGACAAAAACGGCAGGTTTGAAATGGGTCTGTAGTGAGCCAGGATGTCAGGGTCGAGTGACGGCTTTTTCAGATGGGGGCGGATGACTGCAGTTTTGAGAGCTGGAGGAACCTGACCGGATTTGAGCGACTGATTGAGGATTTCTGTGATCAGTGGACTGATGGCTGTGATATTGGATTTTAATAACGATGTGGGGAGAGGGTCCTGTGAGCATGTGGAGGTTCTCATACACTTTATGATCGTCTCCACTTCTGTCTTTGAAGTCCCTGAGAAAACGGAAAATGTGTTGAGCGGGTTTGTGAGACTAATTTTGGAGGAGGGTGAAACAGTGGCAGAGAGGTTTGATCGGATTGAAGCCACCTTGTTGGTGAAAAAGTCCATGAACCTATTGCACTGACCTATACTGGTGTCAGCAGGTCCACATGTAGGAGCTTTGAGAAGAGAGGTTATTGATGCAAACAACTGTTTAGAATTACCAGTGCAGTTTGAGATTTTTTGTGAAAGATATTGAGACCTGGCTGTGGTGAGTAATTTAGAGTATGATTTTTGGTGTTCACGGTAGGCCTGTTTATATACATGTAAACCACTGGAGATGAATTTCCGTTCCAGGGCACGACCAGTTGTTTTCAGCCTACGGAGCTCTGTTGTGTACCAAGGTGCTGACCTGGAGAAGGTAACTGTTTTAGTTTTGATTGGTGCATGTAACTCAAGGATATTGTAAAGACTGGAATTATAGTAGTCAACAGAGCCATTAACTGATGGGAACTGTGTGACTAATGGAATTTAATGTATGTCTTGGTTAAAGAGGATGGTGTCTATTGCTTTTAAATTTCTGAACTGGATTTGACGTTTTGTTTTATAGTATGGACTTGCTAGGGGCATTTTCAGGGAAATCACCATATGGTCAGACACGCCCAAGTCATAGACTCTCATGTTGGTGATGGGGGCATTGTCTGTTATTACTAGATCCAGAGTGTGGCCTTTTGTATGTGTGGGTACTGTGACATGTTGTGTGAGATGTAAGCAGTCCAGGAGTTCAAGAAACTCTACAGCAGGACGGTTTGTGGGGGAGTCAACATGGAGGTTGAAATCTCCCATAATGAGTATATTATGGGTTATTGCACAGAGTGATGTGAGTAGATCTTGCAGCTCAGTGATAAAACCAGGGTGTGGTTTCGGGGGGCGATAGATGAGGAGTATTGTTATTACTTCTTTATGAGATCTATATTTGAATGAAAGACACTCAAATGTGGTCAGCTCTGGCAGTGGGAGGGGGGTGGTAAATTGGTCTATGCGATGAATGACAGCAAGACCTCCACCACGGCCGGTGGTTCTGGCCTTCTCCAGGTATGTGTATCCTGGGGGGCAGGCTTCATTTAGTGCCAGATATGACTCTGGTTTGTGCCAGGTTTCAGTGAGGCACATCATATCTATTTGTTTTTCAAGAATATGTTCAGAAATTAAGCTGGTTTTGTTTGACAGTGACTGGGTATTGAGAAGGTCTATTTTTATTTCTGAGATGATCTTACACTTGGGAAGAGTGCGGAGAAAGCGGAAGTCCACTCCGCGTTTTCCATGTCTCCAGTGTTGCCCGTTCTGACGCAGGCCTTTAACGGTCCTTGTGTTGGTGATGTTCTGATGACGAAATTGCCAATGACGCGTTTGGTGAGCGCCGCGGGGATGCAACAGGTGAGGGTGAGGTCCAGGTGGAAACAGAGACGGGCAGATGGAGTCTCCGGGACTGTCGAAAATGGACGGTCTGCTTGCGCGTTGGGGTCGATGGTGGCGGGGCCCGCTTTCCACTACGCGGATGTGGTGTGATGTCCCGGGATGACATTGCAGCGGGGCTGGCACACGCGGTCTGTCCCAGGTAGAAACGCCACTCCCGGGCTCCAATGGCTCCATCCTGTTTTCCGCCTCGTCTGTCCTGGACTCCGGTGACACCACGTCGCTCACAGGAGGGACACAAGGACGGAGGTGAGATTGTTGTAATGCTGCGTAAAATGAACAAGGTGAGAGTACCTGTAAGTTGTCGATGGTGCTCCTGTTGTTAGCGGTGGTGTTGACATGGTTCTCATCTGTTGGGCAGTTCAGCGGGCCTGGACACTGATGGATGTCCCCGGATAGCAGGAGGCAGATTGCGATGATAAATGCGAGGGTTTGTTGTGGTTTAAGCGTGGTTTTGGTGTGTGTTGAGGGACGGCCGAAAAGGTGCGGATGAATGAACGTGGCAGCCAGAGCGTTTTTTCCAAATCCAAAATGCTTGTTTGCTTGCATTATCATTAGCATGTGTGATGATGACAATTTCACATAATACAAATTATAATCTGTCAGTGTTTGAGAGAGAGAGAAAGAGAGAGAGACAGAGAGAGAGCGAGAGAGAGAGGGAGCGCATTTCTCCATGTTCTGTGTGTGTGTGTGATTGATCCGAGCGGGTTTGTAGGCGGGGGGGGGGGGCGCTGTGATTATCACAGAACGCTGCGCGGCCAGTTGAGGAGTTGTATTCAATCCGAGCACGGATATTGACTCATATTACTCGGATAATACTTGTATTCGGCAAAAGTGCTTTATCTGTACCGGATACTCGTTTCAGCCGGATACTCGGATCACCCCTATCAATTATATCTTTTGATCAAGCCGGATTAAATTAATCAGTTAGCTAAACTTCAAATGTGCCTTCAGGATATTAAAACCTGGATGACCTGTAATTTTCTAATGTTAAACTCAGATAAAACTGAAGTTATTGCTCTGGGGCCCAATGACCTCCGTGACGGATTATCCAAAGAGATAGTTACTCTGAATGGCATCACCCTGGCCTCCAGCACCACTGTGAGGAATCTTTAATTCCCTCATAAAGCAAATTTCAAGGATTGCCTTTTTTCACCTACGTAATATTGCAAAAATCTGAAATATCTAAAAATGTCTAAAAATGATGCAGAAAAACAAGCCCATGCATTTGTTACTTCTAGGCTGGATTACTGCAATTCTTTGTTATCAGGCTGCTCAAAAAAGTCCATAAAGATTCTTCAGCTGATCCAGAATGCTGCAGTACATGTTCTGACAGGAACCAGGAAAAGAGATCACATCTCTCCTGTTTTAGCTTCTCTGCATTGGCTTCCTGTAAAATCCAGTATAGAATTTAAAATCCTTCTCCTGACCTACAAAGCTCTTCATGGTCAGGCACCATCTTACCTTAAAGCCCACCAGAGCACTGCGCTCCCAGAATGCAGGGTTACTTGTGGTTCCCAGAGTCTCTAAAAGTAGAATGGGAGCCAGAACGTTCAGCTATCAGGCTCCTCTCCTGTAAAACCAGGTTCCAGTTTGGGTTCGGGAGGCAGACACTGTCTCCACATTTAAGAGTAGGCTTAGGACTTTCCTCTTTGATAAAGCTTATAGTTAGGACTGGCTCAGGAAAGTCCTGAACCATCCCTTAGTTATGCCGCTATAGGCAAAGAGATAACTGTTGTTGTGATTAAGCACTATATACATTTTTTTTAGTTCTCTCTCTCTCATTTCCACCTCCTCTAGACAGAGGGATGGTTATGTCTCTCTCTTTCTCTCCCTCTCTCATCCACCTCCTCTAGACAGAGGGATGGATATCTCTCTCTTTCTCTCTCTCACACACCCACCTCCTCAAGACAGAGGGATGGATATCTCTCTCTCTCTCTCTCTCTCTCACACCCACCTCCTCTAGACAGAGGGATGGATCTCTCTCTCTCTCTCTTCCCATCTACTTCTAGACAGAGGGATGGATCTCTCTCTCTCACACCCACCTCCTCTAGACAGAACGATGGGTCTCTCTCTCTCTCTCTTCCCATCTACTCTAGACAGAGGGATGGGTCTCTCTCTCTCTCTCTGTCTCTCTTCCCATCTCCTCTAGACAGAGGGATGGATATCTCTCTCTCTCTCTCTCATCCACCTCCTCTAGACAGAGGGATGGATATCTCTCTCTCTCTCTCTTCCCATCTCCTCTAGACAGAGGGATGGGATCTGGTTGGGGAGAGTTCTAGCCCGACCAGGCTCCTCTCTTTACCCTTTCTCTCTTAGTTAGGCTGTAATAGTTTTAGACTGCTGGGGGACTTCCTTTGACACACCAAGTTCCTCTCTCCTCTATCTTTCTATCTTTCCCTTTGTGTGCATCCATGTCCCAGAAATGCCTGTTACTAACCTAGCTCTGGGGAGTCATTCCCCGGAGTCCTTATGTTCTTTTTTTGCCCAGCATGTTTCCTTGGATCAGGAAGGCGCCAAAATCAGGGTAGCAGCTGTTGCCATGCTCCCGCTACACGTCCTGCGATGCCATGTTACATCCTGCTACGCTCTGCGGTGCCCAGCTACGTCCTGCTGTGCCTTGTAACGCTGCACAGTGCCCTGCTATGCTACAAAGAACTACTACAAACTACTATTTTTTTTGTGACTGTTATTGCCACTCTTCATTCTAATCCCAACCGGTCGTCAGACACCGCCTACCAAGAGCCTGGGTCTGTCCGAGGTTTCTGCCTAAAAGGAAGTTTTTCCTCGCCACTGTCGCACTGTTGCTTGCTCTGGAGGAAACTACTAGAACTGTTGGGTCCTTGTAAGTTCTGGAGTGTGGTCTAGACCTACTCTATCTGTATAGTGTCTTGAGATAACGCTTGTTATGAATTGATACTATAAATAAAATTGAATTGAATTTCCAGCAGTTGTTAAACTCCTCGCTACATTACATTAAAACATACAATATTGGCATCAGGATAATTTCAAACAGTCATAGCATCAGCAGTGGGAATATCTCAGTCTACGATCAGCCGTATCATAAATACTTAACACTTTACAGCGCGCCTACATTTCCCCACCCACCACTAATGCCGAAATAACACGCATCAGCAGGATTTCTTTGACATTGCCCATTCACTTGCACTTTTAAATGTCTTCAACTCACAATATGATCGGCAAAAAAAGGTGTTGATTACCCGAAGAACTGGAGTTTCGGTAAATACGACGTAAGCTGATGCATCACAGCGTGAACTTTCTGCGGGTTGGCCATGGCGCTGACAATGCTACATTCGCCAATGTACGCACATCTGACCCAGAGAGTCTCTTTGGTGACTCAGACAACGCAGTAATGTCTGATGAATACCTTCCTCAATGTCTCAGCTGCTCAGAGAGTCTACAGCAGTACTGAGATGGTTTACACAGGTGAAGAGGACAGCAAGGGCACCCTCATTAACCATTACCCATTCTGTCACTTACTCCCAACCCCCCCTTCGCTCCTATCATTTATTTATCCATGTCAGCCCTCATTTGGAGGCAGTGGTCTGGGGGCTAGGGAGCATGCCTCCGTGACCTTGGGTTGGTCTGGCTAATGAACAACGGAGTGAGACCCCCCTCATGTTTATTTCCAGCTTTCACCCAGAGCAGGGACCCAGGGCAATGAAGGGACAGGGCTGCTGAATCCTAATCAGCACTTTGTTGTTTTAATATACTTTGCCTTGCTCCCATTTTCTGACTGTCCCTCTGCATATGCATAGATGGACAGAGGGAAGAAAGGAAGATTTGTAGCTTACAGGGAGACAGTGGGACTCAGGCTGACGTCCCCTGAAGGGAAAAGCAGGCAGAAAGGCTATGAATCAAGCCTTAGCTCGCCCAGCCTTGAGTTGTGCTGTGGTAAAGCCTCGCTTTATCACAGTGCCTTTTTCATTTACAGCACCCCAGTCCTGAAATGAAATGTCTTCCTCCTGCTTTTCAATTTGCACTCACTAGTTAGTCAGCTCAAATGCTGATGACTAAAATTTGCCTTTCATTTTGTTCAAGTATTTTTTTTAATCTCATCTACCTCATATTGGAATTTCAACAACTTATTACAACTTATACTTAACTTTATTTGAAAATGTCAACATTTAATTAAATTATAATCTATACTTTAAAATCCCCACAAGTGAAATTACAATGTTGCAACAGCCTTTAATTCCAGTTTTTAGTCTACCAAACAGGACACACGTTACTGCAAATAACGTTACCTGGCATCTGAAACTTGAGCTGTCAGGCTTTCAATTTCCACCTCTGAAAAGGTCCGCTTCTTAGCCGGATTACTTCTCGCCATGTAAATTGTATGGGCAAGGCCTCAAAACAAAGAATATATTGGGGTGTGATATTTAACACTTGTGTTGTCTTCCTGTCAACCATAAACTTTTTGTCCTTCTGGGTCCAAATTTCCAAGGGTTTTGGCATTTTTTCCATCCTTTTGACACTTTTTAAAACAGTTTTGTCAAACTTTTTTTCATACATGGTCAATAAACCTAATTTATGTGACATACCTTTAAAAAAAAAAAGGATTCTGTTTTTAAACCACTTAAACTTTCTTTTTTCAAATGCTATGAAACTGAATAAAACAGCCCAAATTCAATGAAAGCAATCATTAAATTTACCATTTACTCAGAGTGTACCTGGAGCACAAATAATCAAGAATATAATAAAACTAGAGGGAGACTTGGCATACAGCCCGATCCAGTTGGGGAGAGTTCTAGCCCAACCAGGCTCCTCTCTTTACCCTGTCTCTCCTAGTTATGCTTTGATAAAGCTTATAGTTAGGGCATAGAATTGAATTGTTAGGGTGTGAGGAGTCGCAGCGTCCGCCTAATTTGGCCCACCTGCTTCTCGTCATAGTTGTCAGATCTATCTATCATATAATCAAGAATATAATAAAACTAGAGGGAGACTTGGCATACAGCCTGATCCGGTTGGGGAGAGTTCTAGCCCGACCAGGCTCCTCTCTTTACCCTATCTCTCTTAGTTATGCTGTAATAGTTTTAGACAGCTGGGGACTTCCTTTGATACACTGAGCTCCTCTCTCCTCTCTCCTCTATCTTTCCATTTATGTGCATCCATGTCCCAGAAATGCTTGTTACTAACCTAGCTCTGGGGAGTCACTCCCCGGAGTCCTTATGCTCTTTTTTCCCCAGCATGTTCCCTTGGATCAGAGAGGCTCCAAAATCATGGTAGCAGCTGTTGCCATGGTCCCGCTACACGTTCTGCGATGCCATGTTCATCTTGCTACTCTCTGCTGTGCCTTGCCACGTGCTGTGCCTTGTAATGCCCAGAGTGCCCTGCTATGCCATGAACTACTACAAAGAACTGCTACAAACTACTATTTTTTTTCTATTTTTGTTATTGCCACTCTTCATTCTAACCCAGTCGTCAGACACTGCTTACCAAGAGCCTGGGTCTGTCCGAGGTTTCTGCCTAAAAGGAAGTTTTTCCTCGCCACTGTCACACTGTTGCTTGCTCTGGAGGAAACTACTTGAACTGTTGGGTCCTTGTAAATTCTGGAGTGTGGTCTAGACCTACTCTATCTGTAAAGTGTCTCGAGATAAGTCTTGTTATGAATTGATACTATAAATAAAATTGAATTGAAATTGAAATGGAGAGGTGTCAGAGTGAGGGGGCCGCAGCTGTTGATAGACAGCCCCAAGCAGTTGGGGGATTGGTGCCTTGCTGAAGTGCAGCAATGCCCAGGAGTGAACTGGCATCTCTCCAGCTACTAGTCCACCACAGTACTTTGGTCCGTATCGGTACTCGAACCAGCGATTTCCAACCCAACTCCCTACCGACTGAGCTACTGCCCCCCCTTTATAGTGTCAACTCATAACAGAAGTTATCCTAGGACACTTTACACATAGAGTAGGTCTAGACCACATTATCATTTATAGAGTCTTAACAATGCACCCAAGAGCAAGGAATTGGTGCGACAATGGCGAGGAAAGACTTCCTAGGCAGAAATCTCGGACAGAACCAGGGTCTTGGTGGGCAGCAATCTGCCGCTGCTGGCCTTCATTTACGAAATAAACATATGACAGAAAATAAGTGTAAAACCGGCGTGCTGTCGTTTCCAACTATCAATATATATGTGAGCGGAGGTTCTGATCAAATGTCACGTCAGGGTTAAACTTATGTATTGTTATGGCCACTGCAAACAAACACAATTTAAATGTGACTGTCAACACATCGAAGAATGACAAACCCAATGATTAGTTAAAGTATGAAAGTTTATTCACCAACTATGGGGAAGAAACCTGAGCCAACCCATCAAAGGCCGTCGGACCCAGAACTTCCACCATAAACTAAAGAGTAGCAACTAACAGAAACAAAGTCTCAAAAACTAGACTACCTGGGGCCTGTTGCACGAAAGTAGAATAAAGATATCCAGCATAAGTGAAAAAGCGCAGCTTGACTTAGTGTGATCCGCTCATCCCGGCTTAATAGGTTACACGTTTGCCGAGTCAGGATGAACAGGTGGAGCTATGACCAGCCAGGTGTAGATAGCTGGGATAAGTGCACGTTCAGGACTTTCTTAAATAGACCACGGTATTGATCACAAATTTACTGATGCAGAAATGGAGAAGACGCATGCGACATATATTTCACCCAATGAGCAGCATCTTCTAATGAAAAGTAACGAGGAGGTGAAGAATATGCAAAAAGGGAAATACGGCTGTTATCAAATGGAGAGAAAAAGCCGAACAGACTATAGCCAACTGACTGAATGCGTAAGGATGTAAAAATATCTACTTAGCCTACTAGTCACAACACATTATTTTATTTTTTTACAAAGTTGTACGCTACACTGTGTTTTAATTGCTTTAAATGTGCTAGTTTCATATTTCTGTTTTTATGTGACAAATGTGCTGGTTTTACTGTAAAGTGTCTTTGAGTTGCCTACCATGTAAAGCACTGTATAAATAAAATGTATTATTATTTAGCCTACTTTGCCTTAAAAAAGTGAGCAGAGGAAATTAACGTTCCTCGGGAAATGTACCCTAAGGTCTCTAGGCTTAATTTCAAAACCTTATTAAAAACGTGAGAACATGTTTTACAACCATATGCACAAATCTCTATAAGCTTTGTCTAATTCTAAATATCTTTGTACAATTAATGTTCATACAGAACAATCAGAATGGGACAAAAACTAGAAAAAAGTGACTTCAATACACGCTGTGAGCAAATGTGTAAAACAATATTCATGTTTTTTTTTATTCTGCTGACAAGTAACAGCATTAAAATAAAAAGATTAAGAAGCATTGTGGTGTTCCCGGTGTGATGAATGTAAACTACACTAGATACATCCACCGGGCAGCGGCCACCAGGCATCGGCTGCACGCAAGGCAGCCTCGACACACTACCGTCCCATCGGGAAAAGTCCTGACTCTCCCGATTGCCACTCCGCATCAGGGTGCCAGTGGAACCATATCTAACCATCTAAACAACTGCTACAGTAGGGTTTAAATTAAACTTGTGACAATAACAATAGTGACATGTAATCCATGTTAATAAAAATAAAGCAGAACACATGCAGAAGACAACAAAATAACTGTTAAACAGGTTTATTTCGGATCAGAGCGGCAGCTGATTAACACGAGACTCCAGGATTAATCTTAGCCTGGCTGTTCTAGCCTGCTCTGGACCAGGCTAGCCGTAAACAATAAATCTCCATGGTTACTTGGCTGGGTTGAATTCAACCTGGTTTTGTGCAACCGAGTCAAAGCTAAATTCATCCAGGATAATTTGAATATCCCGGCTTAATCCCTTATCCTGGTTTCGTGCAACAGGCCCCAGACCTCCATCCTCAAAACAATAAAACACAAAAGAAGACAACAGAAGACAACAGGGATGAGAACTGCTTCAGTCTCAGAGACCCAATCCCTATCTCCCAGCCTTCCTTATATGCAGGGGCGGGGCCACACTGACAGTCAGTAATCAGGAACACCTGAGATGAAGAGAGAGAGAAAAAGAGAGCAGGGCGGGGAGCACATAACAGTACACAAGTTTTGAAATTAGTGTGCACTTGCGGTGCACACTAAGTGCAATCAGTTGAGAAGGAGAAGTCATCACTTGATCACTTATCGGTAATGGCAAATCTGGCTCTTTTAGAAGACCTCTATGCGCCGGTCGGGGCGGCTGCAATGTCTCTTTAACATTGTTTTAGCCTGTGGGGTTCTGCATATTGCACTGGAAAACATGGTGCCAATTAATGTAATGTAATGTAGCTTGGTGTTCTCTGTCAACTCTTAACGGTGTACCAAAGCCAAGAAGGGAGAGACTGTCATTGTTCACTCTACGGTTTAGCCAAGTCTCACTGAAGCATATCAAACAACTGTCTCTGTATACATACAGGTGTTGCATAGAGGCACGGAGTTCATTTAATTTGTTCCTTAGCTATCTCACATTAGTTTAAATCCTCATGCACAGTGTGTTTAATTCCTCCAGGCTTTTTCTTTGTCCTGACAGATCACTGTTCAGTTAGACGTAGGCGTTCCAAAGGAAAGTCTGTTGTAGGTGTCCACTGCAGCTGTGTTGTTAGACCCAGCTGAAGTAATTGATCTCTGCTGTAGGTCATCCTGAATGGCTCAGTGTTAAGGAATAGAATAAAATGCCTTTATTGTCATTATACACATGTGCAATACCTGTGTAACGAGACTGAAGCAACCCCTTTCCAGTATCAACAAGATACGTAAGTGGAATATAACATGGAATAAAATATAAGTAGCGCAAAAGGAAGAGGGGGGCGGGGGCAAGGTACACAGCTCCTGAGACAACTATATACATATGTTTTAGTGATTGGAGAGGATTGTTTATTTGGCTGGTCTTTAAAAGGTTGTGGCCACCAGGGGGAACATCCATTAGAATGCAGACGAGATGTTCCTTTTAGGCGTTTTATTGGAACAAAGGGTGTGTTTGTGTGTGTGTGGTTCTGAAACAGAGATACAGGCATACATCAGTAAAATTGTAGATTATATAAAGTTCAAATAATAAGTACAAGCCTAGCAGGTATAATAAACAAACATAATCAAGATGTCAAGTCATAATGTCATAATAAAGGCTTATTACGAAATAAATACAAAACTTAGAAATGCATTAGTACACTATATCCCTTCAAAGTTTAATTTGCTGCACATTAACTGCAACAATACACAACATGTTAAATTCAGATTAACACGTAATTATGAGCTTCAGAATTCCTCCTAAACAAACGTTACACATTGTGCAAGAACATAAATAGTTCAATAGAGAACGTAAGGCTTGCAAAGCAACACCTCCGTTAATATGCAGCGTTCTAAACAAACACACGAGCTGTACGAGGCTCCGCTAAAATACAAGAACAGCAACGTGCAGCAACATTATTGCAGTGCATTAAACACAGTGCAACATTATTATGAGGTAGGAAACAAATAACAAACATCAGTATTACTTACTGGTAGTTGCACGCACATAATCTAGGAATTTAAGAATAATTACAGAAACACTGTATTATTTTATCTGTCTATATATATCTGCACAGTATTTGTTATGAATTTACAATAACCCTACAGAGATTAAACAGCACGTAGTGCATTTTCAATTACACTTAACTTAATTACTTACTTAATAGGGCGGCTGTGGCTCAGTGGTAGCGCGGTTGCCTGCCAATCTGAAGGTTGGTGGTTCAATCCCTGGCCCTGCAGTTCCATGTCAAAGTGTCCTTGGGCAAGACACTGAACCCTGAGTTGCCCCTGATGCGGCGCATCGGAGTGTGAATGTGTGTGAGTGTTTATCTGATGAGCAGGTGACACCTTGTACGGCAGCCTCGGCCACAGTGTATGAAAGTGTGTAAATGGTGAATGTATCCTGTATGATGTAAAAGTGCTTTGAGTAGTCATTACTAGTCACTAGATAAGCGCTATATAAAAATACAGCACAATTACAAATTCTGTTGAGTTTTGAAAAGTTAAAATGTCTGAAGGAGTAAATTCCACACATAAAACATTGCTGTGGGTAAAGGCAAACTTAACTGTCACAAGACTGTGTCACTTATGTCACTATATAATAGAAGAAGTAGTTGGATCTGTAGTGCCACATTGTTAATTCCAGTAGTAGGTGCAGGTCCTACGTCATTCCTGCGACGAAGTTAACCCCCTCAATATCTCCCGGGTCATTCCCGCCAAAGTGTAGGGACTGGAAAAAGAAAGGGAGAAGGCTCTTCAACCGCAGACCGCCCCAGTCCAACCAATAGATGTAGACATCATCAACGCCAAGGTTGTTCCCCATGGTCTTTGCCTAGTTGTCTCCAATGATCCAGATTGTAACTGGATGGAAAACACATTGTAATAGTGAGAGAAGTATCATATTTAAGCTGTAGAGAAAAAGGATAAATGAACAGCCCTCTTAATTACACACAGTTATTTGAAAATGCATTATTACCTCGGTTTAGTTGTACAAAAAGGTCTGATAAAAGTTTAATGTTGTACAATAGATAGAAAAAGAACCGTAACTATTAATATTGCTTACTTCTGGGGCATTGGGTGGGTGCACATGCCATCGTGGCTCTCAGCACTCCTATTTCTGAAAGAAAGAGAAAGAATCATTAATTTCTATTTGAGCCCCTTAAATATGTAAATATTCTTAAATATCTATGTACACTAGCATGTAACTGTACTTCATTAATTATCTAGGAGAATACACAGGAATGACCAACAGCCTATTGTTATTTAGTGTAACTGTAACTTAGTTAAATGAGTTTATTTCTGCTAACATTAGCTCTTACCAGCATGTCAGGGCTAAAGGCACCAACTACAGACTGACAGGGCAAACAGTAGCACGACATTATCGGTGCATTGTGGTTATTACAGTTAACCAAACATTATAAGAAACTTGGTTATACATGTGCTAATAGTTAGCGTTAGATAATGATAAGCATCGACAATCCCCGTTTTGCATTTTGCTGACAATACGTTTAAAATTAGGAAAACGTAAACTACAATTTGCAGAAAATTTGGCAAACCTGGCAAGCTAATGTTACAGACATTTTACATGTTAACTTCAGATACATTTACTTCACAATGTGACTCCTCTTAAATGTAATATATCTATGGGACAAAGATATACTTAAAGCCTAACAAAGCTAAATCTTACCTGGAATTATGTAGGCTAGCTTTTCAGCAGCAGTTGCATCCAGACTGTATATCCCGTCCAATGGTCTATGGCTCCTCCCTCCCTCCGCTTTCTCGTCTAAAATCGTCACACCCGCAACCAGGATGGCTGCGCCGATAACTGCAAACTCAATGACTCATATCGGAATGCCACGAACCAATGGGTGATGCCACACATGAGATGTCCATCTATATATATATATGCAGTCTATGGGCTAAACAGACTTATCAATAGCAACTAACAGCTAATAACGGACCTGAAGGCTAGCTGTTGCCTTGCGCTGTCTCCTGTGAATTCAGTTGTAGCAGGAAAAGGTAGCTAACAGTGTGCAGATCATGTGTGTGAAGTGAAGAGCGGCGTTGATCACAAGGGAAGAAGCTTGGAGTAACGTAACTAGGAGAATATAGCAGATATACAACACAGGGAAGAGACTTTTGAGTTTGATGGTCATCCGTATTTATTTGAACCCGAGATTACAGATGACAAACTTGCCTCACAAGAGTTGGAAAGAACCAGGCAGCTGATCCAAGCGCGAGCCAACACTGGCAGTAACGTTATTACTGTGCAAGCCACATCCATATTTAGCCAGTTGCCATGTAGTTACATAGTTACTGATATGGCCATAACCACTACAGTGCTCAATTACCTATTTTTGAGGAGGATATAAACTACAATTTGTCGCCGCAAAAGCATGGAGGACACCCACCACACCCCCCAAGGCTTGGGGGATTGTTGTCGGCTGCGGGAGGCAAGGAAGGCGGGGACAAAGGCTGCCTGCACGGCTAAGGAATCGACAACACACAGATCGACACTGCCAAGCCTCCTACTCACCAACACCAGATAGATCACACACAAAACGGATGAGCAACAAATACACACACAACTGCTGCGTTATGATTTTCACAAAAGCCTGGCTGAACACACTTATAAGTAGGCTCTAGCAGCTAACCAGGCAAGCAAGCTACCCACTGGCAAGAACAAGACAGGGTAGGTGAATTAAAACAATGCCTGACTTGAAAACTCATCTTGATGTTACGTAAGGGCCCTGTTCATGTTGTACAGACATATTGATTGCATTGTGTGTCTTTTAAGAGGCACAAAGGCACTCTAAAACTTGCCCTGTTAACTGCCGTTTTAGTTCAGTGGAAGCTTGTACACGTATCTGCAGCTACTCAGTGTTGCCTGCACCGATTCAGGTTGGGGGGGGGTTTATTTGAAAGTTCTCGCATATTTATAGCGATCAACGTTAATATAAAAGTTGGCCAGAATTCTCCTTTAATTTATAAACACAACTTCTCCCTGCATAGATAGTACATCTGGAACAACAGAGACGTATTATAAAAGCACAAATCATTGTTTTCAGAAAACTGGTTTGACAATGACTCAATTCTAGTGTCAATTTGGTATCATACTATGAATTTCTAGAAAAATATTGAATTCCGATCCCACCAAAGGAATATGCTTTAGTGTTTCATGCAATTCCCTACTGCTCAGGAACTCAGTAGCACCAGAAATAACGTTATTGCCATTAGACCATGTTGCTACTGGAGTTGGCCAAATCTATTTCTCATCAAAAAAGAGCAATAACGTATTTAAAAAGATATTGTCTCTGTTCCAAATATGGTCTCTTACTGGAAAGATTTCACTCCAAACTTGAACTGGAAGAAAACCTGTTGCTTTCCTTTGGAATATCTGATTACAATTAAGGTTAAAAAGATACACAAAGGACATTAATGTGGACTCCTCCTTTTATAAACTGGCTCCTGAAGATTTATGTCACCTATTTTGGTCCTGTTTTCTCTCCTGTATTTTTTGGCAGGATGTCAGTACCTTTATTTCCCAACAACCTAACTACAAATTTTCTCTAGGAAAATGCAATGTTTGGGTTCTTTTCTTACACTTCCATCAGTACAAAACTGTCTCATTAATTTGATACTGCTACTCGCTAAATGTCAAATTCATAAGTCTAACTTTGCCAACCACAAACCATCTTTTTAATATTTACATTACATTTCATCAATTCAATATTCTAAAAACAAAAAAAGATATTAAAACCATCAATCTATGTACCCACTATAAGATCTGTGCAATCCCCCTGGCACAATGTATATATGTGTTTCATTTCTTTATGTTCTGACTGCCTGTCTTTAAATGTTGTTTAATTAAAGACAATAAAAAAGAGTATCTACAGTATGTTCCCTGAGGCATCTGGGAAAAATTGACTGAGCCAGCTGTGCCAAAACCCATTCTCTGCACTCTCTGCATTCTTCTCCATCTCTGCAAAGTCATCTGTGGTGATGCGCGATGGACGAAAGGTGATGGCAAGCATGTCCCTGAAGGCAAGAGAGGCCGAATGGACATGGATGGGGACTGATTACAACAGTACAGCTGCAACTTTTATTAATAATTACAAAGTCAAGAAATAATGCCTGAGAATTGTTAGTAGCATGATATTTTGTCACAGTACAATTGTCAATTAAGATGTTTAGTAATAAAGTAAAACTCTGAACTGCATGTAATTCTATAAGTTTTATTAATTGGTATCTGGGGTTGATATCAGGAAATGATGATGGAGTCTGAAGATTTCAGATCATTCGAGCTACATTCAAACAATGAACGAACTTCCATGACACATGAATGTCTATACAAGAATGACCACTGAACATCAGAAAAGCTGTGTTTTTAGATTCTCCTTGTCCTCACACGTGTCAATTGGGCTATTTCTGTAGGACAGTTACCTTCAAAACTACTCCTTATTTGTAAGACACTTCTAATAGTTTTACACATTCCGATCTATTCCTGCAAACTAGTGTCACCTTCAAACTGACCTTGCCGTGGAAGCTCTTCATAATATATTTAGATACATTCGAACAGTTGCATGCGTAAATACCAACCTGTCATTAATATGTAATGAGATCCAGCTGTGAACATCATTAGTCAGCATTGCTCTCTGCTTATATCCCCAGGTAAAATGTATTCATCTGATGTGTGTGTGTGTGTGTGTGTGAGTGTGTGTGTGTGATGCCTGTCAGTCAATGTGTCACTTCATGTTTGTGTAGAACAACATTCTTCTTGTTGGTTTTCAGCGTCGTTTCAGTCTACACACATTGCACTCCGGCATCCTCGTTGTGGTTGCAGTTGCTAATACCAATGCCGCTGTGTAGGCAGCTAAAGATGTCTGACTCTGTTCCTACACATTTCAGCTCATCCAGCCAGATTCTACCAGAGCCTATAGAAGGACAGCAGTGTTAGAATATGATGTGTGCCATAATATATCATAATTCCGTACTGTTTACAAGTGCATAAACAAAAGTTGCTCTTTGTTTTCCTGTGGTGTCAGCGGTAGTGGAAGCAGTACTCAGATAAAAGTCTCTTTTCTGATAGTTTTACAGCGATTATGTTCTTAAGGACAAATAAAAACATACACCTCGGTGGAAAGAGCATTTTTATACTTTTAAAATATAACCCTTACTGGGCTTTCACATTTCTACATGTCTAAATTATGCAAACAAGATACAACATGTTAATTAACCACATCCAGACTCCTGCCTCGTCCATGTTAAAGCTATACTCACATGCACATATTTACATGGTAGTATGTTCATGAGGAAAAATTACAGGGACAATTAAGTCTTTGAATGTACAGGCTTGTGAGTATTGTTGAAATACAGATATGAAAAAATGTAAAATTTAAAGTACATACATGAGATTGATACCTATCTTCTTATCTCAATCTTTGAAAGAGAAATTGCACATTTCCCAAAATCCTATAGCACTCTTTCAGTACATTTAAACTATAGTACGATTTTTAATAACAAGTTTTGCAGAACTACGTAGCTTAAACTTAAATAGTGAGGCCTTGGTTTGAAGTTTGATTTGATCGTTTGAGTCAATAAACTGGTCAATCAAAACTAAACTAACTGCATATTTGCTTGAAGAAGAAGAAAATGAAGGCAGATGCAATACACAGACTGTCTATAGCTAAGATCCATCACACATTACAAACCAAATGTCTGCTTCAACCTTGATCCACCTGAATAAAGGATTATTATCAATATTTCAGGTGCGCTCATTCATATAAGTAGTTTAGATAGTCCAGGTAAACTGGATTATTTACAACCTTTCTCATCTTGTTGGGCCCTGTTAGAGATCACCCCGTGTTCCCAGATATCAGCTATTAGTATGATGACTACAATGTTGTCATGTCATAACTGGTAGAAACGATGGCCAAACATGCCATCAAATGCTCAGTAAGGTTGCTTTCTTAACTTATTGGGAGTTTTGATTCAACACCATGAAAAGAGTTAATTCAGAAGCACAACAAAAGAGAGGAAGTAGTGTGAGGTTAAGCATCACAGTGTGCTGATGTAGAAAAGAAGAGCTGGGGAAAAATAAAATAAAGAATTAAGGGTTTTGTTACGCATTAGAGCATATTAGACGGAGAACATGAGGTGACTTCTTACCTGGGGTGGCAGTGAAGGTGGTAATTACAGTTTGGAAGCCCAGCATCTTACAGATCACCTTGCCATCCACAGTGTCAAAGCTGTCATCACACACCGTGCCCCAGACCCCGTTGTACTTCACTTCCACTCGTCCTCGGGATCTCCCCGGTACAAGACGCACAGTCACTGTGATGATACAAAGTTGCAGCTATTTAAAGTTCCTTGTGGCTAAAACTTTGGAATAGTTTGGATAGCCTGGTGTACAAGCAAATGCATTAGGGTTGATAGGGTTAAAATATATAAAATACAATATTTTGTACTAGTCATTTATGTTTTTAGTTCATGTATTGCTGTTTTGACAATTAACTGTGTTTGAAAGTGGCACTGTAGTATTGTTCAGGTCAGTCTCATGCAGACTTACCCTCTTGTGTGTTTCCTGTGTCTCCTTTTTCTCCTTTCGGGCCTTGTGGTCCAAGACGACCTAGGGAAGAAAAATGGTCAAATACATCTTCCAACCAATTGGACAGTTTACATGAACTGATGTGGACATAATTCATTAGTTAAATATGTCATTCTGATTCTATCACTTGTATTGGTCATTTTAACCAGAACTGGCTATTAAACAAACTAAACTAGCAATTTATCCAGTGCAAGGGCAGACTCATTAAAAAGTCTTCATTTAGTGTAGCTTAGCAACAGGTAAGGGAGCTAGACTCTCTTACAGATGTGAACGTGTATTCTGATCAATGCTACAGATGCTGAATTAATTACCCTTCATCCTTACAATTTTAGCTTTGGTCAAAGGTGCAATTTGTAATATACAGGTGAAACTCAAAAAATTAGCATATGGTGCAAAAGTTCAGTATTGTAGGCTCAAAGTATCACACTGTAATCAGCTAATTTATCCAAAACACTTGCAAAGGGTTCCTGAGCTTTTATTTGGTCTCTTAGTCTGGTTCAGTGGAATTCACAGTCATGGGGAAGACTGCTGCCCTGACAGTTGTGCAGAAAACCATCATTGACACCCTCCACAAGGAGGGAAAGCCTCAAAAGGTAATTGCAAAGGAAGTTGGATGTCATCAAAGTTGGTATCAAGGCACATTAACAGAAAGTTAAATGGAAGGGGAAAGTGTGGAAGAAAAAAGTGCACAAACAGCAGGGATGACTGTAGCCTGGAGAGGATTGTCAGGAAAAGGCCATTCAGATATGTGCAGGGGCTTCACAAGGAGTGGACTGAGGCTGGAGTTACTGCATCAAGAGCCACCACACACAGACGGGTCCTGGACATGGGCTGCAAATGTCGTATTTCTCTTGTCAAGTCTTACCTGGGCTTAAGAAAAAAAGAACTGGTCGGTTTCTCAGAGGTCCAAAGTCCTCTTTTCTGATGAGTGCAAATTTTGCATCTCATTTGGAAACCAAGGTCCCAGAGTCTGGAGGAATGGAGAAGCACACAATCCAAGATGCTTGAAGTCCAGTGTGAAGTTTCCACAGTCTGTGTTGGTTTGGGGAGCCATATCATCTGCTGGTGTTGGTCCACTGTGCTTTATTAAGTCCAGAGTTAGCGCAGCTGTCTACCAGGACATTTTAGAGTACTTTATGCTTCGTTCAGCAGACAAGCTTTATGGAGATGCTGACTTCATTTTTCAGCAGGACTTGGCACCTGCCCACACGGCCAAAAGTACCAAAACCTGGTTCAATGACGATGGGATTACTGTGCTTGATTGGCCTGCAAACTCTCCTGACCTGAACCCCATAGAGAATCTATGGGGCATTGCCAAGAGAAAGATGAAAGACATGAGACCGAACAATGCAGAAGAGCTGAAGGCCGCTATTGTAGCATCCTGGTCTTCCATAACACCTGAGCAGTGCCACAGGCTGATAGCATCCTGGTCTTCCATAACACCTCAGCAATGCCACAGGCTGATACCATCCATGCCACGCCGCATTGAGGCGGTAATTCATGCAAAAGGGGCCCAAACAAAGTACTGAGTACATATGCATGATTATACTTTTCAGAGGGCTGACATTTCTTTCTTTAAAATCCTTTTTAATGTAATATGCTAATTTTCTGAGATTTTGAATTCGGGGTTTTAATAAGCTGTATGCCATAATCATCAAAATTATATCAAATAAAGGCTTGAAATATCTAATTTTGCATGTAATGAGTCTATATAATATATTAGTTTCACCTTTTAAGTTGAATTACTGAAGTGAATGAACTTTTGCACCAAATGCTAATTTTTTGAGTTTCACCAGTATTTACTGTATTTAATACAAAAAAATGCCCCCAATGTGTCAGCAAATATCTACTAACCATACGTTCACACCGCCACCGACTTGAGCGTCTAAAGTTACCGAAAGTCATTCATTTTCAATGGAAGCCGGCTTCTCTCGGCTGCAATGAGCGGCAAATCTGTCGGCGGCGCGGTTTTGGCGTTTTGAGCATGTTGAGCGTCAATCTGAAAGTTGAAACTTTTCAACTTTATGGTAATGAGCTATGACGCGGTTCAGCGGCAAGCAGCGGCTAACCCAACCGCCAATCGGAATAGAGACGTCCTTTGCGCTCGCTGATCCCGGAGAAACATACGATGTAAACTTTGGTTCCTACAAAGACATTCATTCTGAGGACAAGCTCATAATCGCTGTTGCTAGGTTACCTATCGTTTATGATATAACGTTGTTTGTACATAGGAACCAGTTAACGTTACCTGCCGGTCACATCGTCTCTAATGGTCCGCTCACAGTGAATCCTGCATGAGTCACTAGGTTAATCCGGCAGCTGCTCGCTCTGCCTGTACGCGCTACGGCTCAGCGGCTAACGAGCGAGCTAACTGCTAACAGACCCCGCTGCGACCAATTGACAATACAACTTCTGCCATTATATATATATAATTTATAAAAAGTTTCTAGTGTCAGTGTATTGGCCGTGGCTGCGTGTGCTTCTCCCGGTCGGACAGAGATCGCCTCCACGTCAGAGCGACCAATGCGTCAAAAAGCTTCCCTATACTTTTTGTATAACGTTCTTTAGCTTCCTCCGCTGTGCCTGCCGGCTTTCAGTCTCACGATCCAGCCTCATCCTTCACCTCTGGAAAACCATCTGTGTACTCACCCTGCCTGTCTGCCTCGAGTCACAGAACTACCTGGATTCTCCCCTGTCTGCTCACCTCAGAACTCGGATTGGCTTGGAGTTCCCCCGCCCTGACACAACCTACATTGTTGCTCTGAGTACACTTTTTTTGTTAAAACCTTTAAAGACTGCTTTACGTTGTCTGTCTGAAATCTCTGCAGAACTGCCCTAACCAAAAATGTCCAATGATTTAATGCAATGAAGCTGAGACACAACAGATTATCTTAATGGACTGCTACAGATCAAAAGAAGTCTGGAACAAGTTAAAGCTGTATGGTGTAAATTTTGAGCTTTCATATAAATCCGCAATGTATTGTATTACTGATGATATTCTACCAGAGAAAGACAAGGAACTGATACAAATTATCACATGTATTGTATGCTTCAAATTATGGAAGACTAGATGCTGTATGGTCATTCAACAGAATGTTATTAACAGCGATGACATGTGCAAACATGAACTGAACTAAGGAGAAGAAGTCCTGCCAAAAAACAGCTCCTTCCTTGGAACACTTTATTGACCCTGTAATCTAATGCACTTTATGAAGACTCTTTGCACTTTATGACACACATTTTACAGTACGCACTTTATCATGTGCATTTTATTATAAGGTCTTTTTCTAGTTGCAGCCCATTGCTTGTAGATGCAGGCCATTTACCAGCCTATTTTTGCACTAGTACATTTGCTTGTAAATTGTTATAATTGTATTGGCCATTTTCGTGAAAAAAAGTTAGAATGGAGTCATGTACATTTTTAGTTATATGTTTTCTTTTTTTGAAATGCTTTGCACACATCGCATTTGGAATAAACATGATTTTAAATCAAGGTTCATGTAACTTTAGGACGCACTCACCTTCAGTTCCATTAAAGCCAGGAGGTCCCATTACACCTGATGACAAGACAACAAAAAGAGATTATATGGACAATCGTCTTGGGCGGTGTTTAACTCTGTACGCAGCGACAGTGGCTCGGAATAGTCTCAGAAAGGAACTTGTTTTGGTAAAACATTTGCACCAAAACCGACAGATTTGGATCACCCTTGTTTGGCCTATGGGGAGAGAGTTATTTAACATTCTGTAACTATATAGGCTACTGATTTGATTAAAGCAAGACAATGCTGGCATTAGTGAAGGCAAAAAAGGTTACAGAATATTTTGTTCTGTATGACAGTGACAGTTACAATATTTGAAAAACTAATTATTTTTTTACATTTATATCTGCATTTACAGTGGGCAGAACAAGTATTTGTATAAACTGCTGATTTTGCAGGTTTTCCTACTCACAAAGCATGTAGAGGTCTGTAATTTTTATCATAGGTACACTAAACACTACACGGAATCTAAAACAAAAATCCAGAAAAGCATATTGTATGATTTTTAAATAATTAATTTGCCTTTTATTGCATGACAGTCATAGTATTTGATCACCTGTTAGTTTTTCTTTAAGAAGCCCTCTTGTTCTCCACTTGTTACTTGTTTAAAAGACACCTATCCACATACTCAAAGAGACTCCAACCTCTCCACAATGGCCAAGACCAGAGAGCTGTGTAAGGACATCAGGGGTAAAATTGTAGACCTGCACAAGGCTGGGATGGGCTACAGGCCAATAAAGCAGCTTGGTGAGAAGGCAACAACTGTTGGTGCAATTATTAGAAAATGGAAGAAGTTCAAGATGATGGTCAATTTTTCTCAGTCTGGTGCTCCATGTAAGATCTCACCTCGTGGGGCATCAATGATTATGAGGAAGGTGATGGATCAGCCCAGAATTATATGGCAGGACCTGGTCAATGACCTGAAGTGAGCTGGGACCACAGTCTCAAAGAAAACCACTACTACTGGACAAAAATACTCCACTTGCCGTGTTTGGAGGAAGAAGAAGGATGAGTACAACCCCAAGAACACCATCCCAACCATGAAGCATGGAGGTGGAAACATCTTTTTTTGGGGATGCTTTTCTGCAAAGGGGACAGGACAACTGCACCATATTGAGGGGAGGATGGATGGGGCCATGTATTGCGAGATCTTGGTCAACAACCTCCTTCCTCAGTAAGAGCACTGAAGATGGGTCGTGGCTGGGTCTTCCAGCATGACAACGACCCGAAACACACAGCCAGGGCCACTAAGGAGTGGCTCCGTAAGAAGCATCTCAAGGTCCTGGAGTGGCCTAGCCAGTCTCCAGGCCTGAACCCAATAGAAAATCTCTAGAGGGAGCTGAAAGTCCATATTGCCCAGCATCAGCCCCAAAACCTGAGGGCTGTATGGAAGAGTTGGCCAAAATCCAAACACACAATGGTTTCTGTACCAAATAATAAGTTCTGGAACTTCCGGTTATGGCGGCACGGTGAGCAGACGCGTTTTCCTTGTGCTCAATTGTTTTTTAAGAAATTCTGCATTTTATTCCAGAGTGATGATATATAAAGAGACACAAATGCAAACGCAAGCGTAAACTACTTACCCTACTACTACCCTACTAGGTATCCGAGAACCGTCATCATCAAGTGTTTAAACTACAGGGACAGAGAAAATATTTTGAGAACTGCGCGGATACGGAAAGAGGTGACGTACCAAAACAATAAAATAAGATTTCTTCCTGACCTGCCAGCGGAGGTGTATAAGCAACAGAGAAAGTACGACGGCGTGAGGAAGCGGCCGCGGGAACACGGACTGGACAAACATCGGATCATATACCCTGCACGGCTCCTGCTGACCGTCGATGACCGCACTGTCGTCTTCAACACACCAGCGGACATGAACAAGTACATCGAGGAGCTGGAGCCAGTGACTGAGGATGGCTAGACTGAGTACGTCCTGATGAGAACTCATATTAAACTCACAATTCTTTAGGTGTGGCTGCTGGAAACTAAGAGGTGTGTAGGGCTTAATTTTGTTGGAAACTAGGCATTGTACTACTTACAGACTTGATTCTCTTAAGGTACAATTGTAAAGTTTTAATAAGCCCTGCTTAAAGCTCTGTTTTATTTTTTATTGTTTTCCATTTGAAATGCAATTAGTTACTTTCCAAATGAGTGATGAAAGCTATGTGCATGTAATATGGCGCACAGTCTGTCTCACATGGATAGTTAAAATAGTTTATCTGGATACTTTTGTATATAGATATGCAATTGGGCTGAGCTTTGGTTTACAAGAGAAAAGTTCCTCAGTATAGCATGGACCTATTCCCGATCGTGGAGGGAAGTTATTTAGGGGTTTGGGGGAGCCTGTATGTTCTAGTGTGTCAGGCGTGGGTTTTGGGTGAGTCGCTCTCTTCTTTTTTGCTTTGGTTATATTCAAAATGGTACCCTTTTATAGTTTTTTATTGCTGTGCTTGCATTAAGGTGATTTGCCCCTCTCAAAGTTAACCACTATTTTATAACAAATGACAGATATTTTGGTTGAATGTGTCTCTTGGAATTGTAGAGGCCTACGTAAACTTACTAAAATAAAACAAGTAGTAGGTGGAATTAAACAGCTAAGAGCCAAAATTGTGTTCCTACAGGAAACACACATGCTAGACCACGAGACAATCAAAATTAAACGGAGATGGCCAGGTCAGGTACTGTCTTTAGCTTACTCTTCTAATTCCAGAGGAGTCATCATTTAGATACATAAATCCATTCCTTTGAGCATAGATAAAATAACTAAAGACTTCAACGGACGATTTTTGATTGTACAGGGAAAGATTCTGTCAACTCAGATTAATCTGGTTAATGTGTATGGATCTAACGATGATAACGCATTTATAATGACTTATTCTTGAGAATTTCCACAATGCCTGGAAGACACATTGTGGCAGGTGACTTCAATTGTGTCTTGCAGCCCACTAAGGACCGGTCATCTGGTACCGACAACACTCATATAAGGTCTAGGAAAACTTTGCAATATTTTATGAAGGAACTTAATCTGGTGGATATATGGAGGGCTCAGAACCCACTAAAGGGAATACTCATGCTGGTCGAGCACTTCTAAAGGATACTCAAGAATAGACTACTTTCTGGTATCCGCTGAACTAATTTCCTGTATCAGAAATTGTCAGTACAGTAGTATTTTAATATCAGATCACGCTCTTGTATCTTTGACATATTGAACCAAACCTTGTTCATAATCGTACTAAATTCAATTCAATTCAATTCAATTTTATTTATAGTATCAATTCATAACAAGAATTATCTCAAGACACTTTACAGATAGACCACACTCCGGAATTTACAAGGACCCAACAGTTCTAGTTTCCTCCAGAGCAAGCAACAGTGCGACAGTGGCGAGGAAAAACTTCCTTTTAGGCAGAAACCTCGGTCAGACCCAGGCTCTTGGTAGGCGGTGTCTGACGGGCCGGTTGGGGTTAGAATGAAGAGTGGCAATAACAAAAATAGAAAAAATTAGTAGTTTGTAGCAGTTCTTTGTGGTAGTTCATGGCATAGCAGGACGCTGTGCAGCATTACAAGGCACAGCAGGACGTAGCAGGACGTAGCAGGACGTAGCAGGACGTAGCAGGACGTAGCAGGGCACCACAGTGTAGCAGTTGAACATGGCATCACAAAACGTGTAGCGGAACCATGGCAATAGCTGCTACCCTGATTTCGGAGCCTCTCTGATCCAAGGGAACATGCTGGGGAAAAAAGAACATAAGGACTCCGGGGAATGACTCCCCAGAAATAGGTTAGTAACAAGCATTTCTGGGACATGGATGCACATAAATGAAAGATGGAAAGATAGAGGAGAGAGGAGCTCAGTGTATCAAAATAAGTCCCAGCTGTCTAAAACTATTACAACAAAACCAAGAGAGACGAGGTAAAGAGAGCTCCAGCCCGGCCGGGCCAGAACTCTCCCCAACCGGATCGGGCTGTATGCCAAGTCTCCCTTTGGTTCTATTATATTCTTGATTATATGTTAGATAAATCTGAAAACTATGTGACTAGCTACTACTCCCTAACAATATTCGATTCTATGCCCTAACTAGTGTATCAAAATAAGTCCCCAGCTGTCTAAAACTATTACAACAAAACCAAGAGAGACGAGGTAAAGAGAGCTCCAGCCCGGCCGGGCCAGAACTCTCCCCAACCGGATCGGGCTGTATGCCAAGTCTCCCTTTAGTTATATTATATGATAGATAAATCTGAAAACAATGTGACTAACTACTACTCCCTAACAATATTCGATTCTATGCCCTAACTATAAGCTTTATCAAAAAGGAAAGTCTTAAGCCTACTCTTAAATGTGGAGACGGTGTCTGCCTCCCGGACCCAAACTGGAACCTGGTTCCACAGGAGAGGAGCTTGATAGCTGAACGCTCTGGCTCCTGTTCTATTTTTAGAGACTCTAGGAACCACCAGTAACCCTGCATTCTGGGAGCGTAGTTCTCTCCTAGGGTTGTAAGGTACTATAAGCTCTTTAAGATAAGATGGAGCCTGACCATGAAGAGCTTTGTAGGTGAGAAGAAGGATTTTAAATTCTATTCTAAATTTTACAGGAAGCCAATGCAGAGAAGCTAAAACAGGAGAAACGTGATCTCTTTTCCTGGTTCCTGTCAGAACACGTGCCGCAGCATTCTGGATCAGCTGTAGAGTCTTTATGGATTTTTTTGAGCAGCCTGATAACAGAGAATTGCAGTAATCCAACCTAGAAGTAACAAATGCATGGACTAGTTTTTCTGCATCATTTTTAGACAGGATATTCCTGATTTTTGCAATATTACGTAGGTGAAAAAAGGCGATCCTTGAAATTTGCTTTAAATGGGAATTAAAGGACATGTCCTGATCAAAGATGACTCCAAGATTCTTCACTGTGGTGCTGGAGGCCAGGGTGATGCCATCCAGAGTAACTATATCTTTGGATAGTGCGTCACGAAGGTGCTTGGGTCCGAGAGCAATAACTTCAGTTTTATCGGAGTTTAACATTAGAAAATTACAGGTCATCCAGGTTTTAATATCTTGAAGGCACGTTTGAAGTTTAGCTAACTGATTAGTTTCATCCGGCTTGATTGAAAGATATAATTGAGTATCATCTGCATAACAATGAAAGTTTATGGAGTGTTTCCTAATAATACTGCCTAAAGGAAGCATATATAAAGTGAACAGGATTGGACCGAGCACAGATCCTTGTGGGACTCCATGACTAACGTTGGCGTGCACAGAGGATTCATCGTTAACATTAACAAACTGAGATCGATCTGATGAATAAGACTTAAACCAGCTTAGAGCAGTCCCTTTAATGCCAATTAAATGTTCCAATCTCTGTAATAAGATATAATGGTCAATGGTATCAAATGCAGCGCTAAGATCTAATAACACAAGTACAGAGATAAGTCCTTTGTCTGAAGCAATTAGGAGGTCATTAGTAATTTTCACAAGTGCTGTCTCTGTGCTATGATGAACTCTAAATCCTGACTGAAAATCCTCAAATAAGCTGTTGCTATGCAGAAAGTCACACAGCTGTTTGGCGACTGCTTTCTCAAGAATCTTAGAGAGAAATGGAAGGTTGGATATAGGTCTATAGTTGGCTAAAACATCTGGATCAAGGTTTGGCTTTTTCAGAAGAGGTTTAATTACAGCTACTTTAAAGTGCTGTGGTACATAGCCTGTTAATAAAGACAAATTGATTATATTTAGTAGTGAAGTGTTGACTAATGGTAAAACTTCTTTAAGCAGCCTAGTCGGGATGGGATCTAAGAGGCAGGTTGATGGCTTAGATGAAGAAATAATTGAATTAAATTGATAAAGATCAAGTGAAGCAAAGCAGTCAAAACATGTATCTGGTTTTACAGCTGTTTCTAAGGTTCCTGAGTTTAGAGATAAGTCAGTGCCAGTTAAAGGCAGGTCTTGGTGAATTTTGCTTCTAATAGTTATAATTTTATCATTGAAGAACCTCATAAAGTCGTTACTACTAAGAGCTATGGGAATACTTGGCTCAGTAGAGCTGTGACCTTCTGTTAGCCTGGCTACAGTACTGAAAAGAAACCTGGGGTTGTTCCTATTTTCCTCTATCAATGACGAGTAGTACGCTGCTCTGGCATTACGGAGGGCCTTCCTATACGTTTTAAGACTATCTTGCCAGGTTAAACGAGAATTTTCCAGTTTGGTGGAGCGCCAGATCTTCTCAAGTTTCCGCGATATTTGCTTTAATTTGCGAGTTTCAGTGTTATACCATGGAGCTAACCTTCTTTGTTTTATTATCTTCTTTTTTAGAGGGGCAACAGAGTCTAGAGTCATTCGTAGCGAGCCTGCTGCACTATCAACAAAATGATCGATTTGGGAGGGACTAATAGCATAGGAGTCCTCCGTTACTTTGGGACTTGGTAATGAATTAAATGCTAACGGAATCGTATCCTTAAATTTAGCTACAGCACTATCAGATAGACATCTTGTATAGGATGTTTTGCCTAACGGCGTGTAGTTCAGCAGTATAAACTCAAAAGTTATCAAACAGTGGTCAGATAGGAAGGGATTCTGTGGGAACACTATTAAATGTTCAATTTCAACACCATATACCAGAACAAGATCGAGGGTGTGGTTAAAACGGTGAGTCGGTTTATGTACACTTTGAGAGAAGCCAATGGAATCTAATAGAGAGATAAACGCAGTGCTAAGGCTATCATTCTCATCGTCCACATGAATATTAAAATCCCCTACAATAATAACTTTGTCCGTTTTTAGCACTAAGTTCGATAGAAACTCTGCAAATTCGGATAAAAATTCAGAGTATGGACCAGGTGCTCGGTACACTATAACAAATAGAACTGGTTGCATTGATTTCCAACTTGGGTGTGAAAGACTAAGAACAAGACTTTCAAATGAGTTATAATTTAGTTTAGGTTTAGAGCTAATTAGTAGACTGGAATCAAAGATAGCTGCAACTCCACCTCCTCGGCCTGTGCATCGAGGAATGTGAGTATTAATATGACTGGGGGGGGTGGACTCATTTAGACTAACATATTCTCCATTACTCAGCCAGGTTTCAGTAAGACAAAATAAATCAATATTAGAATCTGATATTAATTCATTTACTAGTACCCCTTTAGAAGAGAGAGATCTGATGTTTAAGAGTCCACATTTAATTCTCCTATTCTTTTGAACTAATGCACTTGTGGTTTTAATTGTTATGAGGTTTTCATGCACAGCTCCTCTTCTGTTTACCTTTGATTTAAATAATTTTAATGGTCGGGGGGCAGACACCGTCACTATGGGATTTTTACTAGGTAACACCTGGAATAAAGGAGCAGAGAAGTGTGTTAGACTGGGACTCTGCCTCCTGGTCCCAACTATGGATTGTCAAGGATTAGGTCCAGCAATACACTTGTCAATGTTTCTAGAAATGAGAGCTGCTCCAGTCCAAGTGGGATGAATGCCGTCTCTCCGAATCAGATCAGGTCTTCCCAGAAAGACTGCCAGTGATCCACAAAGCCCACATCATTATCTGGACACCACCTCGATAGCCAGCGGCGAAATGACGACATGCGGCTATACGTGTCATCGCTGGTTAGATTTGGCAGGGGTCCAGAGAAAACTACGGTGTCCGACATTGACTTCGCGTATGTACACACCGATTCAACATTAATCTTAGTAACCTCCGATTGCCGTAACCGGGAGTCATTAACGCCAACGTGAATAACAATCTTGCTGTATTTACGTTTATCCTTAGCCAGCAGTTTCAGATAAGACTCAACGTCGCCCGCTCTAGCCCCCGGGATGCACTTAACTACGGCCGCCGGCTTCGCTAACTTCACGTTTCTCAGAATGGAGCTGCCAATAACCAGAGTTGGTTTCTCAGCGGGGGGGTTGCTGAGTGGGGAAAATCTGTTAGAAACGCTAACGCTAACAGGCTGGTGGCGGTCCGACGCCTTGGAAAGCTTACGACTGGAGATTTCAGGTACACTGGATGCAAGACAAAAGATTTCTTGAGTACTTAGGGAAACAAATTGATTGAACACAACACCACCCAAACATCAGCCACAATTAGATGGGAAGCCTTTAAGGCCTTTATACGAGGACAAATTATAAGCTATACGAGCAGAAAAACAAAGGAGAAACAGGAGAAAACTAAAACCCTTGTAGTCAAAATTTGTTTACTAGAGGAAAAGAGTTTACAAGCAGGCCAAAATACCGATAATGTTTAAAAAAAATTACTATTGTTAAGGACCCAATATAATGAAATAACTCATGAAAAAGCAGTGGCCGATTTATTAAGATTAAAGCAACAATTTTACGATCAGGGAGAGAAACCAGGAAGGCTACTTGCTTGGCGCATAAAACAACAGGAATCAGAAAGAGCAATTACTAGTATTGAGGATGAAAATGGTAATATAACTATAGACCCAATGGAAATTAATAAAGCGTTTAGAAATTTCTACGAAAAACTATATCGCTCTGAATATATGGCAACGACTGAGACCCTCTCCATGTTTTTTGATAATCTTAACATTCCCAAAATACCTGAGGAACTGAAAATTAAGTTAGATAACGGTCTTACTGCAGCTGAAGTTATGGAGGCTATAACTACATTAAAAGGTGGTAAAACAGCAGGACCTGATGGCCTGCCTATTGAGCTATATGAATATTTCAAAGATAAACTGGTTAGGCCACTCCTTGACATGTATATAGAATGTTATGATAGTAACTGTCTTCCTACTTCTATGAGAGAAGCCTTGATCATCCTTTTACCAAAACCAGGAAAACCAAACACAAAGTGTGAAAATATGCGACCTATAAGCCTAATAAATACAGATACAAAAATACTAAGTAAAATTTTGGCAAGAAGGTTAGAGACCGTGCTCCCGGGCATTGTGGGGGATGATCAAAATTGGTTCATTAAGAGCAGACAGGGATTTCATATTGTAAGACGTGTCCTAAATATTTTGCATAGTCAAAAAGAGAAAAAGGATACGGCTCTTCTCTTGCTTGATGCAGAGAAAGCTTTCGATAGAGTCAAATGGGCTTATCTCTTTGACGTTATTGTGAAATTCGGATTTGGTACCTCCTTTGCTCCTTTCTGCGTTGAATAAAGCTATTACATTCCAATCCCGCGGCTGTAGTGTTAACCAATGAGGTGATCTCTGAGCCGTTTAATATTACCAGAGGCTGCCCTCAAGGCTCACCTCTGTCCCCACTTTTATTCATTTTGGCTATCAAACCGCTAGCAATAGCCGTAAGGTCTAGCACTCGCATACAAGGGATAACAATGGGTGGCATGGAACACAAAATAGCTTTATTCGCTGACGATGTTGTGCTGTTCTTAAAACAGTTAAACGCCTCTATACCAGAACTTCTAGAGCTGATTAATCAGTTCGGAAATATCTCCGGATATAAAGTGAACACATCAAAGTCATCGTTAATGTTGCTCAACAAAAATATCTGTCCAACTACATCAGATTTTTTTACCTTTTAAATTAACATCCAGCTTTACATATTTGAGTATTAAAATAGCTCCCCAATTAGAAAATATAATTTCTACAATCTACAATGCTCTAATGGAATCAACATCTAAAGAGTTAGAGAGATTGCTGCCTGTACCAATTTCCTTGATAGGAAGGATAAATATACTGAAGATGAATACTTTGCCTAAATTCATGTATCTATTCCAAAATATCCCTTTGGCGCCACCTGTTGGATTGTTTTTGAAGATTAACTCATTATTTAGGAAATTTATTTGGAACAAGAAATGCCCTCAAGTTCGTCTATCTCTTTTTTTATCTTCCATTTGATACGGGAGGGTTGAAATATCCCAACCTGTACTGGTACTATTTAGCTGCACAATTGAGAACAATGATGTTTTATTTTTCCTCTGGACATGAACCATCATGGGTGGATATGGAATCTTGTGATTTTGCGTTGCCATTAAACTTGTATATATACACTCAGATAAGTTTAAACAATTGAAAACACTCACCACACACCCCATTGTTAGGAATATGATTAAAGTATGGTATGAAGCTAGTGAGTACATGAAAATAGCGGACTCTCTATCCCAGTTTAGCCCCATTTGGGGCAACACATTATTCAAACCAGGCACAAAGGACGCAGGATTCCGGTTGTGGGCTGAAAAAGGATTAAGCAAAATTAGTGATCTTTTTGGGGAAGGACAGTTGATGTCGTTTGAGCAGATATCTACTAAATATAATATTCCAAGAAAACATTTCTTTAAATATTTACAGATAAGGAGTTTTGTGCAGAACCAATTGTTAAGCTTGCCAGTACTTTCTCCCTTGGATGAATTAATTACAACAAAATGCAACAATAAAGGATTAATATCAGTTTTTTACAGCTGGTTTGCATCAGGGTCTACTGAATCATCTTCCCCAAAACTTGAATTATGGAGGGTGGGATTGAGAGAGGAAATATCTGAGGATGAATGGAGACAAATATGTACAAACTCTCAGAGACAGTCAGGTAACGTTAGCTTAAAACTACTTCAGTATAACTGGTTGATGCAGACTTATATAACTCCTGTCAAATTAAATAAGTTTAATAAGAATGTGCCTGATACATGCTTTAAATGTAGAGAAGCTCAGGGAACATTTGTGCATTGTGTTTGGGAGTGCAACATTATTAGAGAATTTGGGGTAAAAGTGATCAATATTACGAAGATAATTATATCCGTGAATATTCCTCTAGAAGCAAAAATGATTTTGCTACACTTCTATCCAAAAAATCTAAAACTAAACCACCAACAGCGTACATTTATAGATCAGCTATACTGCAAGCTAAAAGAATGATCGCTCTTATCTGATCCACCAGTTATTGGAGCTTGGATTAAGTCCATGGCACAGTGTATGGCCTTGGAAAAAATAACATATTTTACTAAAAACAAAATGCATGTATTCAAAGATATATGGAAGCCGTTTATTTACTACATTAAAAACGATAATATTGGTCACTTTTTACAGGAAGTGTAACTATGAAGTAGGGCTATTCATTAATAGATTGGATTGTTTATTTATTTTCCTTTCTGTTATAGTGTCTTGCTGGAAAATGTAAATTTTGTGTGTAAAGTACAGTAATGTATATTTGGTTTTCTGGGTACCTTGCAATATTTGTTGTGTATATAGATCCATTCTTGTTTGATACCTTTGTTTTTTTTTTAAAGTGAAGAGAGCAGTGTGTTCGGTTGTGTTGGGGTGGGAACTAAGTGTTGATGTCTCTTTGTGAATTGTCTTGTAAAATCAAAACTCAATAAACACATTGTTAAAAAAAAATATATATATTAAGTTCTGCTTTTTGTGATGTATCAAATACTTATGTCATGCAGTAAAATGCAAATTAATTAATTAAAAATCATACAATGTGATTTTTTGAATTTTTGTTTAGATTCCGTCTCTCACAGTTGAAGTGTGCCTATGATAAAAAAAAATTACAGACCTCTACATGTGTGGCACTGTTTGTTTAATTTTTGCCCCTACTACCTTTCAGTGTAAGCTAAAAGGAGTGAAAGAAATGTTTGGGGACTTGCATAGTTAAGACAGTATTGGGAACAGACAATGTGAAATGAACCGAGTAAATATGGCAGGAAACTGTGGTTGTTTTAGTTGGCCAGGCTAATGCTAATCACTTGTAAGTGTGAGCACTACAGCCTGAGTGTCATGAGGGTGAAAGGGAGAATTTTGTGATGTTTTGATAAGTGGAGTGTGCAGTGGTTGGTGTTTAGAGCTTGGTTCTGATCAATGTTTGACTGATACAGTGGCTGGCTGTGGGTCAAAGAAGTTATGTTAGATGGTTCAGTTCACGGGCATAATTCATAGAGGTTAAAAACTGTGAGTAATGGGGCAGGTTCGTAGATTGTTCAGTCTGGAGTGGAGCTATTGTTTTCATGTGTTTGTGTCATTTGGATGTATGCATTGCTTACCTGCATATATATGTTAAGAATTGTTATGAAACTAGCTGACGCCCGCAGCGCAGAAGTAGAAGTCTAGGTGATGAAGTTTAAGTGTAAATGCTACAACTCCTGATCTGTGTTTTCAGATTAGTAGTAGTAGTATTATTCATATCCTACAGGAAAGGAAGAGTGAGCGTCACCTCATTCTTAAAAGTTTAACACATGCTTTGTGAGTAGGAAAACCTGCAAAATCGGCAGTGTATCAAATACTTATTCTCCCCACTGTATGTCAAAACCTATAGCCTTTCAAACATCAACATGTCATTTATTAATGTGTATTTGTGTCAAAATGACATAAACATCTTTTCCTATTCTATTTTACTTGGAAATGCTTCCAAGACACTTGCGTGTCTTGTGAAAAATAGGCGTTGGTTCTATTTCTAGTATGCCGGCGTTTTTGGCGCGGCTCAAGCTGCGCGTGAGACGTGTGTGTCACGCAGGCAGTGGGTAAGCGCTTACCTGTTACCATGGAAGCAGAAATAAAAAATTGACATGCCACGCAGCTGACATGCTCATTGCATCCAGTGGGTGACCTTTCCGTCTCTATGGTTACAATCCTGCGTCCAGGGACGTGCACAGGTACGGGCTATTGTTGCCTGGGCAACTGCCCGTTTGCCCTGATTGGTTTAGCTGCCCCTCTGTTAAAGTGCCTTAATAAACTTTTCTTTTTTTGCTGTTGTTGCTTTTGGAAAAAAAAAATCACGCTAGCTTTGAATAATGTGAAGCTTTAGCCTGAAACTTTTGCATCATGTTGGTGATGATTTTTAAATGGACTTATGGCATGTGTTTTTACTATTTTAGTGTTTGCATGTTTTTATTGTTTGCTGCATGCTTAAGTTTTATTACAGTGTTTCTTAGTGCATGAACTGTTGTGGATATTACCACACCACATTTTGACAAGCCTGGAGCTCCTCCCCTTTTAACTCTCAGACCTAACAAGCTCAATGCAGGACAGGTGGGAACACCCTCAGCTTAATGGGAAGCAGGTGTAGTAGGGTGACTTACCAGTGAAAAGGAAGAGAAACTGAGAGAAACGGAAAGAGAAGACGTGACGCTGAGGAGCAGGGGGAACTCGGGAGGACCAAGCGGCGGGAGCAGCTGAAGCGCTGGGCCGGCTCATGCACCAACAGAGCTCGGGCCGTGCCCAGGCGGAGCAAGGGAGCCGGAGGCCAAAGAAACCAAAAGGATAAATGAAAGAAGAGGGGACGCTGAGGAGCAGAGTAGGGCAGAGCAGAGCAGAGGAGAGACCGACTGACACGGAGGACAGTGGAAGCCGAGACGAGCAGACTGGCTGGAGTAGTTGCCGTTGGGACAAGTCGTTCGAAGTGTGGGTGAACACGTGGTGCAGACCGGATTACGTCCTTAGAGCCCGAAGCAACAGGGGGACTGCAGCCACCCAAATGAGGAGTTCAACGCAGGAACGCAGATAAGTGAAGGAAAGTCTTCCAGCTGTCCTCTGGGAGAGTGTGTGGAAAAGAACTGTTTTGTATCTTGCTTGACTGAGAGCTGCCTTTGTTTTTCCTCGGTGTCGGCCATGTGGAAAACGCGACGCGGACAGGCGTAGGAAACGAAGAACCTAGGTTTCCCTGGGTGGAATCGGCCGTTCTTGAGATCAACATAACTACAGACTGTCACGAACACTGGGGACTATCGGCTGTTAATACTCAGTTTTTTAACTTTTTATTACTTTTTTATTTATTTTTTTATTTTTTGTGCTCTTCTACAACTTTTAACCTGTTTCAGAATAAAGTGTTACATTTGCGAACTGCTTGGTCTGGTTCCATGTTGTATTGTCAGTGGAAAGACTATTGCTGGTATTGTAGTTTGGGTTTTAACGGACACACCAGCTTCTTGCCGGGGTGTGTGACATATACAGTACATATTTGTTCATATTATTGTTCCTCTACCCTTATAGTTTATTTCCTTTAAGCATGTTATGTTGCACCATCTACTGAGGCAAATTCCTTGTGAGTGTTACTTAATGGGTGATGAATCCTGAATGACTTTAAGAAATTAATTCTGATTCTAATATATATTGTAATTATTTTCTATTCTGTATTGATAATGCTTGTCTATGCACCAAACATCAAAGTCTCTGTATGTGACAACCTACTTGGTAATAAATGGGATTCTTATTTTGATAAAGAAGAAACATTTGTCTAGTTTTGGGATACATTTAGTTTTATTTCTGCGTTAGCAGCCCTTTATGGAGGAAGACCTTCCATGCCTATTCCATATTAAGGAAACTTTTTAATATAAGAAATGAAGCATGTTATTCAGGATACTGTTTTCATGTGGTCTGGTCAGGTTGGATAAAACCTCCTACCTTGGGCACCGGGATCTCCTTTCTCTCCCTTTGCAACTGGTCCTTGATTCCCTGGTGCTCCTGGGATTCCAGGAAAACCTCTGGGACCTGCTTGCACACACACACACACACACACTAATTGTTTTTTGTTGCACATGTACAGTATATATTTCATAAATGCAAGTTGTGCAAATCTTATTTTTCACATTCTAAACCCTGTCAGCAGATGATGACCAGAAGTTAGAAGAGGAAGAGAAACTGAACAACTTCATAGTTGCAATCTATTGTAACATTTTTCCAAGAACTGAATTTCAGTAAAGTCATCTAGTTTACTTTCACACTCTCAGCATGAGGATCAGATTTATTAGGAAATCTCTCTCCCTGCTTACAATACAACTTTATATGGAAAGAGCATATTTTCAAAAACTGTTACATTATGTATTTGTCAATAGACTAATTGTCACGTTATGGTCCTTAGCAGCTGCTGTTGACACTAAACGTTAATCTTTTTCTCACTTTTACGTGCGGGGTCTGGTTTTACCAGAACAACTCGTGTCTCTGATGATGAAAAATGTCAGCAAAACAACTCTAATCTATTTTTAAAAGTGGCTGGTGAGAAAGTGGCATACGAGTCTACAGCCATGCTAACATCTCTTTAATGTAGGAGAAAATAGCAGAATGCTTACATGCTCACCGACATGTAATGTAGATGTTTAGCAGGTATAATGTACATCTTAATTTAATGTTAGCATGCTAACATTTGCCAATTAGCAAAAAACAAAGTGCAGCTGAGTTGATTGAAGTCATCAGTTTTACACGTATGTGGTGATAAACCAATGTTCCCACAAAGTTTCAGATTGTCCGAGAGATGAGAGATAACATTTTGATTTTTTATAGTAACATTATGTAACTATATTTACCTTAGAATTACAGCTTCAACATCGTTTTGATGCTACTCAGACTTTAAATAGAGAGAATGGTGCGTCTGACATTACCACCGGTCACTCCAGTCGCCTGCTCTTGCACTATGTAACTTGTAAAGTTAAAGTGCAAATTTGATGACTAGCTAGTTTTTGCTCATGAGTAATGTAATCATAACAAATACATATAAGGCTGTCCATATTTACAACAGCGGTGTGCTAGGGAATAGCCCTCACTATGCCAAATCTTGCTGTAACTTTTACATTTGTACTACCATTTGTAAATCCGGCAGTTCTATGATGCTTTATAATAAAATAATAAAGTTGGCATGCTTTGCCTGAAGCAGGCATTGTGATTTTTTACATCAGTGATTCCAGCTTTGTCTGAATGTCAGAGTTTGTTATTTATGCAATTTGTCAGCTCTGGTGTGCACTGAAGTGCCCAGTGGCATCTTAGCGTGAATGCAACACCCTTTTCTGTTGCAGCAGCATTTTGGGATTTGAGTTCCTTTAAAAAAATTATATTGGCTTTAAGAATAACAATAAGTCCATTATACCACAAATAATTATCATGAAACCCACCAATTGGACCAGCAACTCCTGGATCTCCAGGTTGTCCTTTGAGTCCCATTTCACCCTTTGGTCCTGGAGGGCCAGCAACACCCCTGTCACCTGGAAAGAAGCATACAAGTATATCATCTACTGATGAGCTGCATCTATTGCTGCTGCATGCTGAATAACGCACACAAACAGTGACGATGCACAATAGGTTGTACACCAGTCAGGAGTAACTAAAAAAGTCTGCAGTTTTAAGTTGTTTAGACCACAGGAAAGATGTGGCAAAGTCATGGTATTTCAGTCAAGTCCTTGGAAGTCAATTGAACAAAATTAGAAAAAGTATAGAATTCTGATGTTAGGTCTTAGACACTACAATGTTCATTATGTCCCACTGTACTGTAGTGCTGTTCTCAAAGCCTGAAGTGAAAGGTTTATCCTGAGGGTGGTGTTGGAGAAAAGGTCAATAGGTTAAGAGGAGTAACCCCTCTGGAAGTTAAACAATAGATCTCATGACAATCTGCTGATTTAGATTTTTTGACTTTTTCAGTAGAAGTTTTGGCTTAATGGCAGCAATATAGGAAAGGTCAGGGTGTCACCAAAATCCTTTAGACACATTGTATGAGGATCACAAATATTCGCAAAGAAGTGCATAGCAATCTGAGGCACAATTTGGGGCAGTTGTGGCTCAGGTGGTAAGAGCGGTCGGCAAGGTGGTGGTTTGATCCCTGGCCCTGCAGTCCCATGTCAAAGGGGCATTGGGCAAGACACTGAACCCCAAATGGCCCCAGATGCTGCGCCATTGAGTGTTAATGAGCGTGAATGTTTATCTAATGAACAGCCTCGGCTACCAGTGTGTGTGAATGGTGAATGGATCCTGTACAATGTAAAAGCACTTTGAGTAGATGTTAAGACTAGAAAAGCGCTATATAAATAGATATATTATTATTATTTAGAGTCTATTTACATTTACAAAATAAAAACATTACCGAGAAATGAGTTATAGTGCCACAGCAAGGATTTTATAAATAGATGGTCATAACTATCAGTGCCCCCAAAGCAACCCTGCCCCCACAACCCTAAAATACCCACTATGTGTAAGTAAGTAAGTAAGAATTATGGCACACTAACACTTAAAATACATTTCTGAGTACATTTGCATATGTACTTTGGTTGTGTTTTTTATATAAGCTACTACAAGTTTCTACCACACCCTATTTTTGTACTTCTTCAATGTAATTTTTTTTTTTTTTTGTGAAACTAAACTAAGAATACAGAGGACATGACCCCATAACCTCAGTGTCCTCAATGTTAGAAATAACCCTGTCTGGAGCAAAGTGTTGCACAAACAGATGTTTGCTTGTCTTTAGTATGCCATTTGTTCCTGTGCATGTCAACCATACTTAACAAATCATACACACATGCACACTAACACATGCAAGGATTGCTTGGTCATTATCACAAATTGTATGTTTGATCAAGGACTCAGGGCAATGGGGTCGGACGTCTTGAAAGACATCTGCCTCAAACTGTAGTAATTTGTTGTCCAGCCCTGATAGAGATTTCATACAAGAAATGTCAGTGCACTGACTACAGCGCAAGGGTATGTGAAATAATGACTGCTCCCATCCATCAGCCGGTTTTCATCAGCCGTCTGACAAGAGATGGCAGGTCATCAACGCTGGGATCATCGCCAGACCTGTAGCTGAAAGCTAATTGACAGAGAAATTCATTTTTATTTCATATTTCTCTGTCATTCCCCGGAGTCCTTATGTTCTTTTCCCCCCAGCATGTTTCCTCGGATCAGGGAGGCGCCAAAAATCAGGGTAGCAGCTGTCCATGGTCCCGCTACATGTCCTGCGATGCCATGTTACATCCTGCTACGCTCTGCGGTGCCCAGCTACGTCCTGCTGTGCCTTGTAACGCCCACAGTGCCCTGCTATGCTACAAAGAACTACTACAAACAAACTCTTCATTCTAATCCCAACCGGTCGTCAGACACCGCCTCCCAAGAGCCTGGGTCTGACCGAGGTTTCTGCCTAAAAGGAAGTTTTTCCTCGCCACTGTCGCACTGTTGCTTGCTCTGGAGGAAAAAACTGGAACTGTTGGGTCCTTGTGGATTCTGGAGTGTGGTCTAGACCTGCTCTATCTGTGAAGTGTCTTGAGATAACTCTTGTTGTGATTTGATACTATAAATAAAATTGAATTGAATTGAATTGAATAGTAGTGTCTTAAAATATTATAACTTTCATACTTATTATATATATTCATATCTTGCTTGTCATATATTCTTACATGCTTATTATATTTTATAATCTTATATGCACATTTAACAATACTGTGTTTCTCTTTGCTCTCCCTCTTTTTCTGTGTTGCTGCTGTTTCTTACAAGAGGTCATAAATGTCTCACTGTTGAATATCACAAGCAGTAAATATCTTAGCTTTGGAGGTCACTCAGAGTATACTTCGCTCAAGCGACCTGCACTTTGCCCTGGTTTTTCTCAACATAGGCATAACCCAAATAACAGATGTCCTTGTTTCAACAATTGTGAATAAAGAGACAGAGCTGCAGAGAAATCGCTGAAGTTCCACCAGAGCCTTGCTGCAGATAGGAGGCTCTTCGCGTGACCTTCCCTCTTGCAATTGTCTATCAAACTGCTAATTTGCCGTCTGAGTCTCTTTTCTTGCTTGACCGTGTTTATTTAGTAAGTTAAAGTGTTATGAACCTGACATTTTCTGGTGCCGAAACCCGGGAATCAACAGCTGAGAGGACCAGGACCGCGCTCAATCAAGGCCGGAGAATCTGTTAAAAGCCGTCCACCCTTTGCGGGACGGGGCCATAGGTTGATCCGGCGCTGCCCTGCTCTTCTTGGTGACGACTTCCACGGTCAAGGAGCGAACAGACACGGGTAAGTGATGCAGTTTTTATGCTTCTGAGTGGACACACGTTCTACTGCAGGAAAGGTGCACAGGGGGCCTGGGGTCCCGTTATTGCAAAGCTAAGTGAAAGTATCATTGATGTTTATTCTTACGGTCTGGGACCATATTGAGTAATATATTCTGTTGCCTGGGGCCAGATATAAAGCTTGAAGTAAGTGTAAAGTTGGTGTTTATTTTCGGTCTGGGACACAGCTGAGGTGATAACAGGGAAATATCAGTTGATATTTTCAATGCGACATTTTTCCCCGAGCGGGGAAACGGGAATGTCTAGAGGCCATTCTGAATAATTTCAGAAGTTCGGCAGGGTGATCACATGCTTTATTGATAGCGCTATCTTGTGATTCTGTTTGTTTGTTGTTCTGTGAATTAGTTTTGTGTTTTTACTGTTTTGTGTTTTTTGCTGTGACGCTATGTTTGTTGATTCATAGCGGGTTATTGTTTTGTGTTGTCTGATACGCTATGTGTGTCTTTTCATAGCGGGTTGTTGTCTGATACGCTATGTGTGTTGATTCATAGCGGGTTACTGTTTTGTGTTTTTGTTGTTACGCTATGTGTGTTGATTCATAGCGAGTTGTTGTGTTGTTTGTGACCATTTACTATTTGTTTGAAAAAAAAAAAATATATATATATATACAATAAGGTTGGTGCTGCACAGCGGTTTATTGTGATAACTTGTGGTTCTTTGTGGGATTTTGCTTAGACCAATGCAACAGGTTGGTGCAGTGCAGCTTTTTATTGTGGGATTTGAGAGTTGTGAAGTAAATTTGGGAGGAGATATGGGTCAGAAACAGAGTGTAAAAGTCCCTAAAGATGTGAAATTTATGGAAAAAATCTTCCCGGAAAGCATAGAATTTGTGAAAGAATGGGTAGATGAGTATGGTTTTGATGGAAAGCACAGATTAGCGTCTGTGAATGGTTTAGCCTACTAGAGCAGGCAGAGACAGAGATTGAGAGAAAGTAAAAAGGGAAAGAATTAAAAAAGGGACCAGCTACAAAATGTGCTATAAAAGACAAAATTCCAGGTACAGAATGTACTGTAAAAGACAAAGGTCCAGGTATAGAATAAAAAATAATATAAAAATATTATTTTTATATTAAAATGTTTATATAATATAAAAATATAATTAAAAAAGGGTCAGGAACCACGGAGGGCTCGCTGATCCCACTCTGAAGTCCAAACGAAAAGGAAGCAATTTCAAACAGCGGGGGTAAGTTGCAGTTTCATTTAAGTTGAAGTTTTGCCTATAAACAATTTGAATTGGATATTGAGACACTTTGTGGGACAGATATTGGCCGTGGTTCCACTGACGGTAGTCGGTGAAAGTCTATCTTTTGTTTTGGGAAATTTTGGGTTGTGTGTGTACAAAACAGGAGAAAAAGTTTTTTTTTTTTTGTCACCCAGGTTGTTTGGTATGACAGAGAAAAAGAGCCAATTGACATCATTTCATCCAATACGGACTAGAACGGGGTGACGAATAGATTTCTAAATCATACAGATAAACAGATATCATAGCTGCTTATCAGGATTTTCATCGAAAAGAAATCTATCACAGATAAACAGTCATTGTAGCTTAAATGGAGTTACAGCTGTTTGCAGGTTTTCCCGCAAAGTTTACCGAGAACTAAACTAGGCCGTATAGTGACGATTATACGTAAAAGAAGTACTTCGGCTGCTTGTTAACTGTTTTTGGAAATGTATAACAAGAGCACAAAATCACACGTTTCTTCAGGGCCGGTAGTGGATGGAATGATGACGAACCATGGTCCACAGGCTTTAGAATGCTTGGTTTATTAGGACAACAAAACACAGGTTTTCTGAACATGGTTCTTTAAGTTACAGTTAAACTTCCAAATCCTGCTAAAACAGGATTTAGACGAAAAAGAAAAATTATTGAGAGGGGGAAAGACGATTAGCACCCAAGATCTGATTCAAATAGAAAAAAAACAAAGAATGTTTTAGTCAGTGGATAAAAGAAGCCACTCGTAGAGAAAGGAAACAGAAAAAAACAACTAGTTACTAAGGAGGGAACAGGTAATGCTGTTGAAACACAGAAAGGAGATATAAACACTGTCACTAATGCATTTTCCCTCTATCCGAGTCTTAAAGATGGCGATCAGCTGCTCGACCCACCACCACCCTACCCTTCTCCAACATCCAGGCCGAAGGGAGAAACACTGTCCGTGTCTCCCCCGGAAGCGAGAACCAGAAGTGGAACAGATCCCACACAGCCCCCACCTCGCTGCACGCTCTCTCTCTACAAGCAGCCACGGCCTCTCCCCCACCTACATCTGACATTAACAGCAGCATCAGGTACGGTCATCCAATGCTACAAATCAGCGGAACAAGCTGAAAAGAAGAAAAATAACTTTGACAGTGTCAACATTGGCTTGAGAGGGGGGGGCAAAAGCAAAGGCGAAGCGAGAGGAAAGGCAGAGGGCGAGGTGGAGGGCAAAGGCCAGCAGTGGACCGAGACACATGTCTCAACTGTGGAGGAAGAGGTCACTGGGCAGACGAATGCCCATCCCCAAAACAAGAAGGGGAACGACAACCGAGGGGTCCCCCAGCTGGGTATTACACCTACAGCCAGCAACGGGCGGACGAAAGGGAGGAGGGGAACGGGAGTGGTGGAGAGTCTGAGCCAGTCTGCACCGGATAAGGGAAGTGAAAAAGCAAAAAACACACACTAACTAATCTGCTTGCAATGAAGTAAAAGCTTTCACAGCTACAGCCCATAAACATCACACTCTTCCTCACACGATAGGGAGAATTCTAGACGCAATATTGTCACCTAGGGAAAGAAAAACTTGTAGAAGGTGTTTCTACTTATGCAATGTTTTTATCTGAGGTGTATGATTTGGCTACTACGATCTTAAAGGTGTAGGGAAGGGATGTAGAGTTTTTGGTTTATTTCGGTTTACAAATTATGTGCAAATTATGTCCAAAAATCTTTATTTTGCAAATCAAAAGCTTCCTAGTAGAGTAGTTCTTTAAAGGGGTGCAAGTGGAGCAATTGTCCCAGAAATTTTTATCTCCCATGGATGTGTGTACATAGGGATCTAAATGATTCAGAGCAGGAGAGAAGGGAAAAATGTTTTTTGCTCTCTCCTGTGTCCAGTGAATTTGTTAGGTAGGGATCTAATGTTCGGAAGAGGAGTTATCTCAAACTCCTACAGGTCTCAAGGTTGTGAGATTAGAAGTCACAGCCAGTCTGACTATGTTTTCACATACACACACACACACATCTTAGCTGATTTTTTCAGTGGTATATCTCTCTCTGGGTCAGGCTGCAGGCCTGCTGCATGAGGCCAGAGATGTGATTTAACCCCTTGCTGACTTCATGTCAGAACTAAACTTACATTCCACTTATTTTGTCTCATCAGAAACAGAGGACGTTTGTTGAAGATTTTTTTCGAAGAAGATACAGATGAGCTTGAGTGTGCTTACATGTACTGGCTTGAATATAGATGTGCAGTAGAAGTAACCTTGATAAGAAGAGAATGTTTTTCAGAATCCAGCACTCATAAGTTCATATCTCTCTTTTGTCTAACCTCCCACAGATCAGTGGAAAAACTTGGGACACTTTGTCCTAGACTGTGACCAGATGACTGACTGGACTGAAACCGTGGAGGGGGACGTTAACACCTCCCTTTCCACGGGAGTGTATCGGAAGCTTTTGTCACACGATGTGACCGCCGCGCGCAGTGTGTGTTCCAGCGGAAAGAACCTGGCAAACACACACACACACACACACATTTTTTGATTAAGCTGTGAATGTTTCCCCCACAGAGATCTCACCATTGCTGTCCCAAGTGCCGACGCACCTGTGGGAAGCGCATAAATGTGATAAATCTCAGAACAATTGTCAGCCTGATGTCATCAAACCGCGCACAGACTTCAGGCCCAAAAATTATCAGTAGCCTCTGAAACAAGATGGAATCCGACCGGTCTTTAACTCTCTATTGAAAGCAGGAGTTATTGTTCCATGTCGCACGCCTATTTTCCCTGTCAAGAAAATTCGTGATAAGGGGAAACCGCTCAAATGGCGTTTTGTTCAGGACCTCAAAAGCAGTAAATGCAGCGGTCCACGCACGTGCACCCAACGTACCATACCGTACACTAGGCTATTCTTCAAGGAATTCCAGGGGGGCACAATATTTTTCTGTTGTTTGTTTGTCTATTGTTTTTTTTCAGTGTTCCAGTGGACAAAGACAGCCAATTCTGGTTTGCATTCCTGTTGGATGGTAAGGCATAAATTTTCACACGTTTAGGACAAGTATTTGTTGACAGTCCAACAGTCTATAATGAAGCTCTGAGAGAGAGAGCCTTGAGAGATTAACTATTACGCTATTACATTTTTAGTGTCACCTGGCAGCAGAGGGGCACAAAGCAAAAACATGCAAGAAAACTTCCCCAGACTGAGAAGGATGTATGGCTGTTAGATGGTGCAACTTGTGTTAGGGGCCTATATCAGAGAGATGACGGGCCCTGCTTACCTAAGAATTGGTAGCTAAGATGAGCCATGGCGGGGGCCATGTCTCAAATGGGAGGAGCAGAAGGTGTTTCACACCTTCAAAGGTTTCAATTCTTACTTAAAATGTTTTTTTTTTAATAGTAATGATAATCCACAGGGAAATGTGAGATCAAAATGGGTAATAATAGCATGGGCAGGGCCATGTGCCAAAGGGGCAAGGGCTATTATTGTTAATGACAACATGGTCTTCACAACATTTGCATAAAGGGTAAATTTTGTAAAGCGGGCATTTGAGCATATCATGATGAAATTTGTTGATCTCACACCGTCAGAGGGGAAAAAGTCGGTTGTCAAGAGATAAGAACAAAACTACGTACTAGGAATGAGGGTAAGAACGCGCAGTAACCTCCGTTTGAGACCCTTTTTGGCAGACCACCCTGTGTGAGGGTTAGAAGCTTCTAGAGCTTCTGGGCTCTGTGTGAGCATGAGATGTTAGAGTAGGGTGTACAACTGTCTTCTGCTCTCTCTGACATAAGAATCCAGGTTTCTGCTGCCTTGCCCTACCCAGCTGGAGGACCGCTCCACATGCTGCAGCCTGGAGATTTCGTGGTCGTGAGAAACTTCAGGAGGAAGAACTGGCAGTTCAAACACTGGCAAGGTCTCTCCCAGGTTCTTCTGGTCACCCACAGCAGTGAAGGTTGCTGAAGAGGACGATGCAGGTCCACGCATCACACTGCAAGAGGGTTCCAGTACCGGAGGACAAGCCAGTCCCGCCAGACGCCCGGAAATCCGTGACCTGACGGATGGCGTTCTGTGTCACCAACGTTGCAACACGACACACACCAGAAATGAGGCAGTGGTAAAGACTGACTCCGACGGTGTGTCACGTGCTGGTGGACAAACCTCTGATACCAGAAGAAGTCCACGATACCAGCACCACAGCGGTACTGCACCGCCCAGCCACCCCCCCACACACACACAGCACTTTCCTGAAGGGCACAGCATTCGCTGTGACGATGGAAGAACACAGGAAGAGAAAGACATGGTGTATGACACAAATGTATTCTTGTTTTCTGTTTTCTGTCTGTGGTTGTGGGGGTGCATTTATTAACCAGATATGATAGAGCTAAATCTGACCAATATAATGAATGTGGCCCAAAGCAATATGATGATATATTAAACCAACTGTAAACAAACTTTTGACCTTATCTTGGCCAAAAGGGCGGCCGCTCCTAAGGGAGGGTCGAGAAGGAATTTTCCCTTTCAGAAGAAAAGGTTTTCGCCTTCTCCTTGATGTACAACCTTCCTGTGAGTACATGTGTTGATGTGATTATTGAAAACCATAAACTGGACAGATAATTGCTGATGTTTGATAAATGTACAACAGGAGGGAAATGACAGAGAAATTCATTTTTATTTCATATTTCTCTGTAGTAGTGTCTTAAAATATTATAACTTTCATACTTATTATATATATTCATATCTTGCTTGTCATATGTTGTTACATGCTTATTATATTTTATAATCTTATATGCACATTTAACAATACTGTGTTTCTCTTTGCTCTCCCTCTTTTTCTGTGTTGCTGCTGTTTCTTACAAGAGGTCATAAATGTCTCACTGTTGAATATCACAAGCAGTAAATATCTTAGCTTTGGAGGTCACTCAGAGTATACTTCGCTCAAGCGACCTGCACTTTGCCCTGGTTTTTCTCAACATAGGCATAACCCAAATAACAGATGTCCATGTTTCAACAATTGTGAATAAAGAGACAGAGCTGCAGAGAAATCGCTGAAGTTCCACCAGAGCCTTGCTGCAGATAGGAGGCTCTTCGCGTGACCTTCCCTCTTGCAATTGTCTATCAAACTGCTAATTTGCCGTCTGAGTCTCTTTTCTTGCTTGACCGTGTTTATTTAGTAAGTTAAAGTGTTATGAACCTGACACTAATCCCTCATGCTATACTCATATGCACCTTTGCTTAATCAATTGTAACAAAATTAACTTTTCACATCGAGAAACTTTGGTGACGTTTTATTAGCTCAGAGGTTTGAGCAAGGCTCTATCAGGGTTACACATTTAATTCTCTTTCTGAATAACTCTATCAGGTCACAGAATGTGGTTATTGTTGAGATCCTTGGTTGCTAAACATCACCACACTTCTCATACTTGACTTATTAACTCTAATTTGTAAATGTGCTGTATTTATATAGCGCTTTTCCAGTCTTAACAACTGCTCAAAGCGCTTTTACATCTACAGGGAACATTCACCATTCACACACTGTGGCCGGGGCTGCCGTACAAGGTGCCACCTGCTCATCAGATAAACTTTCACACACATTCACACTCCGATGCGCAGCACCGGGGGCAACTCGGGGTTCAGTATCTTGCCCAAGGACACTTCGACAATGACTGCAGGGGCGGGGATCGAACCACCAAACTTCCGATTGGCAGGCAACCGCTCTACCACTGAGCCACAGCCGCCCCATTTCTAACTTCATTTTGTAAACGCTTAAGGTTGACTCACCTTTCAGTCCTGGTGTGCCTGGAATACCGTGCGCTCCATCTGTACCTGGAGTACCAGGAGGTCCTGGGGACATATGCAAGAGAATTGCTTTGGTTGATAAACTCTGCATTTTTACTGTTAAGACTAGAAAAGTGCTATATAAGAACAGTCCATTTACATTTACTGTGTACCATGTATAATTACCACTGAGCACTGTCACTACTTAGCCACTATTGGTTGCACTGCAGGGACTAGACCTCAAATTTCAGAGGGACCAGAGCCAGCACAAACTCCAGGGGCAGGGACACAACGGGCTAGTGGATAGCTGCTAGCTACTTAAAGAAAACGGCTTTAGCAGCTAGAACCTGCACCGGGGGTCTGATCCCCACGGTATGATTCATACCTGTGTTTAGGTCAAACTTATAATCTTTAATTTTGTGGCTTTTTGTGTCTCTTTCCAGTTATTGTCATGGCTTAGGTTATGACAAATTGGGGGCTAGACTGGAAATTGATCAAAAGTAGTAATTTGAAACATTTCTATGATCCTACCCGGTTTGAGGCTGATGGTCGTCACTTTGCTCTCCAGGATAAGGGTGCTGGTGTTGAGTAGGTTCAGGTCAGACTGCAGCCTGTGAAACTGACCATCCTCTCCGCACAGGCTGTTGATCTGTTGTCATGGCCAAAAACAGCAGGGTTAGGGTTATTTCTCTCAAACTACACCGCTCCTCCGAGGTAACCCTTCACTGGTTACCAGTTGTTGGCCACATCCGCTTAAAGACACTAGTACTTGCTGAGGGACATGCCGTGAACAAATCAGGCCCAGCTACCTTCCAGCATATGTTTAAATGTCATCCTCTCTGGGCTCCTAAATGGTAGAACGAGCTCCCCATTGACACCATGACAGCTGAATGTCTATACATCTGCTGCTGCAGGCTAAAAACACATCTGTTCTGACTGCAACTTGGCTAAGAAGATGATGGCTAAAACATAAAAATTGCATTTACATGTTGCACCTTTTGCACTAACAGGTTGCACTTGCATGTGGCCGTTTATAGTTTGGCAAATTTAAAGCTAATTAATTCTAGCTGAATAGTTGTAATGTAAACAGAGCTAAAGTCAATTTAAAACTAAACTAAATTTGAACTGAATTGAACCTGGACTGAAGCTTTTTCCAGAAGCTATGTTTAGTAAAATGTTACATATAAACATCTGGAGGACCTGGCTCTTCAGGGCCCACAAGTCCCCCCTAAGGGTCTTGGTTTCTTGACTGTTGTTGTAGAGGAGAGTTGGGATGTTGTCATCAAAGTCCAGAGGGATCTGATTGGACGTCAGCCTCTCCAACCTGGGGTTAGACAGTAGAGACTCCAACTTAAAAACTGGGGCAGAGGGGGAAAAGTAACAAATATAGTTCATCAGTAACTTTATTCACTTCACATTTTCAGTACATAAAGACAGGTATAAAAAATAATCTTGATTCTGTTTCATTTATAACATGAAAAAAAATTATAACAATAATTTGTAAGCAGTTGTACCTTTATAAATGAGAAAGGCATTAAGGGCAGTCTGCAAGATGAGATAAACAACAATCACATTAAAACACCACTGTCTTCTGGGCTTCGCTGGCTTCAGATCTGAAACACATACAGGAAACTGAATTTAAAACACCAAAATAGGACTAATCTCCTGCAGCAAACTTCCATCTTGAGAAAGTCATTTCAGGGGACAAAAACGTAGCCTGGTTCGTCCAGCTGATGCAACTGCTTAAATTTGCAATGCTCCGAGCATGAAACATTTGGACAACCAGTGGAAAATGTCAACTGTCACTCACAATGAAAACCTAGGGGGAATGGAAATTGGTATCTTTTGTTTGGCAGAAAAGTCAAGAAACTGACACTAGACCAAAATAGTTATGATTGATAGGTTAACTACTGTCCCGTGTGAAGGTTTCAGAGGTGCAGGTCTGTGTGAATGTGAGTCATCAAGTCCTATAAATTAGAGAAATATGTAATTTGCATTGACGTGGCTTAGAGTGGATCTTGCCATATTTCAAGCAGCTGCAACAATTATGTTTATATATAATTCAGTTACAACAGCAAATAGGTTTTGTAAAATTATATATGTGAATTACATTTTCAATTAACATCATGGGAAGGTTTTGTTGTAAGTTGCCAAATGTTCACACTGTAAGTGCAATTTGCCAAACCCTCACTCCTTATTTATTATGCCTGATGAAATTGCGGGTACCCCCTTAAACACTGGGGAATTTCTACTCCTGCATCATTGAGAGCGTCCTGACATCCTGGCATGGTACGGAAACAGCACCAAACAGGACTGCAAGGCCCTGCAGAGAGTGGTTTGTTTGGCTGAACATACAATAGGCAGTGTTCTACCCTGTCTAAACAATGTATATAAACCAGGTGCTGCAATAAAAGGTACCCGATACACCAGGAGAAATGGGCAGAGGTAATGGAAGGAGGTAAATGTGGTGTTAAATGTGACAGCTTGTAACTTGCAGAACAAAAATCTGAACTGGTACAACACTGCCTCACTCCCTCCTCGTAAAATGTCTGACGCATGGTCAAGGACCCCTGTTGTCAGGTTCCAACAAAATAGTTGTACCTCAAGCATTGTTTTTTGATTGGGGGGGGGGTTGTCAGATAGACAATCATGTTAATCCCTCACCATTAATGTGTATAGCAACACGGCCCCGAAAATCTGTGTCACTTTTGATATTTTTAGCCCAATAACCTCTGTTTTAATCAACATTTATTCACGAGATCTTATCATGGTTTATATACAGTATAGTGTTTTATTGTTATTATTTTGGTCTATTTTGGACAAGTAAGTTGTATTGCTTGGAAATTTATTGATATTTTTAAAACTATAATGCTACTATCGACATTTATTTAGATGTTATCATGGTAATACTTTCTTTATTTTAATAATATTATTTTGGTCTTATCACCGGTGTAATAATACAGTATGGTTTAAAACAGATCACTACGACAACTAGATTACGACAAATGTATTTAACACTCATCTTTCTAAACAGTTGCATGACAAGAGACGTGGTAAAACATGGGTAAATATTGGAGAAGCATTTAAAAGATGGAGCCAGCCTAGAGCCCAAAAGGACGCCAAGTTGGCTAATATCCTCTTGAACATAGGTAAGGGTTACAGCTAATTTAGTATGGATGGGCAGTTTCACTCATATCAACATTCATGTTTACATGCATTAAACTATACTCGCAAAAAATCTGAGACACAGCCAGTGAAGTGATCGCTGCCATGCTAACATGCACTAACCGCTAATGTTACTGAAGGACCAAGCAACGTTGTTACAAACTGGCATACAACAATAATGTGTAATTTAGTGTATAGGACAGAAAACGTGCCCCGTCAAAATTGTTTCCCCGCTTTTGTTCAGCGGCCATAGCCGACAGACGGTGACTGTGACTCAGGTACAGATGACCGCAAGGTCACTGTCTTTTAGCGGCTGTTGCAGTGACATCAAGGGTGACTTGTTTGTTCATTTACATGTGGATGTCCGGCATTACGGTAAGCGTACCTGACTCATTTCCGTTTCCTGTGCCTGTGTGTTGGTTGCGTGTTGGTTGCTCTGCTGCTCACGACATACCAGTTCAGTTTGTTAGATTTGCTATTACAGCGGCTAACTGTCCGCTAAACACTTATTCTTATAGCAGTTCTGCCTAAGCACTCACATATCTTCTCATTTTTTAGCGACTTTTGTTAAATAACAGCTGTTTTAACGCTTGGTAGCTAACGCTACCTTACTTTAGCTTAGCTGCTAACGACTTTAGCTTAGCAGTTAGTTATGTCGGCCCCCTCTCCGACTTTCTCCTGCTCGGTGTGTGAGATGTTTAGTTACTCCTCTGCATCCTTTAGCGGTGATGGCGTGTGTAACAAGTGTAGTTTATTTTTGGACGTGGAGGCGAGGCTTAGTAAGTTAGAAGTCCGGATCCGCACCATGACAGATCAGTCGTCAGTTACTGTAGCTAACCTCCCCCCGTAGTCAGCACGGGCCGGCCTGAGCCTGAGTTAGCCTCTGGTAGTTCCTCGCGAACTCCGGAGCAGCCAGGACATAGTGGCTGGGTTACTGTGCGAGGACGAGGAAGAGACAGTCGTAAGCTTTCCAAGGCGTCGGACCGCCACCAGCCTGTTAGCGTTTCTAACAGATTTTCCCCACTCAGCAACCCCCCCGCTGAGAAACCAACTCTGGTTATCGGCAGCTCCATTCTGAGAAACGTGAAGTTAGCGAAGCCGGCGGCCGTAGTTAAGTGCATCCCGGGGGCTAGAGCGGGCGACGTTGAGTCTTATCTGAAACTGCTGGCTAAGGATAAACGTAAATACAGCAAGATTGTTATTCACGTTGGCGTAGTGACGGTGTCTGCCCCCCGACCATTAAAATTATTTAAATCAAAGGTAAACAGAAGAGGAGCTGTGCATGAAAACCTCATAACAATTAAAACCACAAGTGCAATAGTTCAAAAGAATAGGAGAATTAAATGTGGACTCTTAAACATCAGATCTCTCTCTTCTAAAGGGGTACTAGTAAATGAATTAATATCAGATTCTAATATTGATTTATTTTGTCTTACTGAAACCTGGCTGAGTAATGGAGAATATGTTAGTCTAAATGAGTCCACCCCCCCCAGTCATATTAATACTCACATTCCTCGAGGCACAGGCCGAGGAGGTGGAGTTGCAGCTATCTTTGATTCCAGTCTACTAATTAGCTCTAAACCTAAACTAAATTATAACTCATTTGAAAGTCTTGTTCTTAGTCTTTCACACCCAAGTTGGAAATCAATGCAACCAGTTCTATTTGTTATAGTGTACCGAGCACCTGGTCCATACTCTGAATTTTTATCCGAATTTGCAGAGTTTCTATCGAACTTAGTGCTAAAAACGGACAAAGTTATTATGGTAGGGGATTTTAATATTCATGTGGACGATGAGAATGATAGCCTTAGCACTGCGTTTATCTCTCTATTAGATTCCATTGGCTTCTCTCAAAGTGTACATAAACCGACTCACCGTTTTAACCACACCCTCGATCTTGTTCTGGTATATGGTGTTGAAATTGAACATTTAATAGTGTTCCCACAGAATCCCTTCCTATCTGACCACTGTTTGATAACTTTTGAGTTTATACTGCTGAACTACACGCCGTTAGGCAAAACATCCTATACAAGATGTCTATCTGATAGTGCTGTAGCTAAATTTAAGGATACGATTCCGTTAGCATTTAATTCATTACCAAGTCCCAAAGTAACGGAGGACTCCTATGCTATTAGTCCCTCCCAAATCGATCATTTTGTTGATAGTGCAGCAGGCTCGCTACGAATGACTCTAGACTCTGTTGCCCCTCTAAAAAAGAAGATAATAAAACAAAGAAGGTTAGCTCCATGGTATAACACTGAAACTCGCAAATTAAAGCAAATATCGCGGAAACTTGAGAAGATCTGGCGCTCCACCAAACTGGAAAATTCTCGTTTAACCTGGCAAGATAGTCTTAAAACGTATAGGAAGGCCCTCCGTAATGCCAGAGCAGCGTACTACTCATCATTGATAGAGGAAAATAGGAACAACCCCAGGTTTCTTTTCAGTACTGTAGCCAGGCTAACAGAAGGTCACAGCTCTACTGAGCCAAGTATTCCCATAGCTCTTAGTAGTAACGACTTTATGAGGTTCTTCAATGATAAAATTATAACTATTAGAAGCAAAATTCACCAAGACCTGCCTTTAACTGGCACTGACTTATCTCTAAACTCAGGAACCTTAGAAACAGCTGTAAAACCAGATACATGTTTTGACTGCTTTGCTTCACTTGATCTTTATCAATTTAATTCAATTATTTCTTCATCTAAGCCATCAACCTGCCTCTTAGATCCCATCCCGACTAGGCTACTTAAAGAAGTTTTACCATAGTCAACACTTCACTACTAAATATAATCAATTTGTCTTTATTAACAGGCTATGTACCACAGCACTTTAAAGTAGCTGTAATTAAACCTCTTCTGAAAAAGCCAAACCTTGATCCAGATGTTTTAGCCAACTATAGACCTATATCCAACCTTCCATTTCTCTCTAAGATTCTTGAGAAAGCAGTCGCCAAACAGCTGTGTGACTTTCTGCATAGCAACAGCTTATTTGAGGATTTTCAGTCAGGATTTAGAGTTCATCATAGCACAGAGACAGCACTTGTGAAAATTACTAATGACCTCCTAATTGCTTCAGACAAAGGACTTATCTCTGTACTTGTGTTATTAGATCTTAGCGCTGCATTTGATACCATTGACCATTATATCTTATTACAGAGATTGGAACATTTAATTGGCATTAAAGGGACTGCTCTAAGCTGGTTTAAGTCTTATTTATCAGATCGATCTCAGTTTGTTAATGTTAACGATGAATCCTCTGTGCACGCCAACGTTAGTCATGGAGTCCCACAAGGATCTGTGCTCGGTCCAATCCTGTTCACTTTATATATGCTTCCTTTAGGCAGTATTATTAGGAAACACTCCATAAACTTTCATTGTTATGCAGATGATACTCAATTATATCTTTCAATCAAGCCGGATGAAACTAATCAGTTAGCTAAACTTCAAACGTGCCTTCAAGATATTAAAACTGGATGACCTGTAATTTTCTAATGTTAAACTCCGATAAAACTGAAGTTATTGCTCTCGGACCCAAGCACCTTCGTGACGCACTATCCAAAGATATAGTTACTCTGGATGGCATCACCCTGGCCTCCAGCACCACAGTGAAGAATCTTGGAGTCATCTTTGATCAGGACATGTCCTTTAATTCCCATTTAAAGCAAATTTCAGGATCGCCTTTTTTCACCTACGTAATATTGCAAAAATCAGGAATCCTGTCTAAAATGATGCAGAAAAACTAGTCCATGCATTTGTTACTTCTAGGTTGGATTACTGCAATTCTCTGTTATCAGGCTGCTCGAAAAAATCCATAAAGACTCTACAGCTGATCCAGAATGCTGCGGCACGTGTTCTGACAGGAACCAGGAAAAGAGATCACGTTTCTCCTGTTTTAGCTTCTCTGCATGGCTTCCTGTAAAATTTAGAATAGAATTTAAAATCCTTCTTCTCACCTACAAAGCTCTTCATGGTCAGGCTCCATCTTATCTTAAAGAGCTTATAGTACCTTACAACCCTAGGAGAGAACTACGCTCCCAGCGTTTTCAGATTTATCTATCATATAATATAACTAAAGGGAGACTTGGCATACAGCCCGATCCGGTTGGGGAGAGTTCTGGCCCGGCCGGGCTGGAGCTCTCTTTACCTCGTCTCTCTTGGTTTTGTTGTAATAGTTTTAGACAGCTGGGGACTTATTTTGATACACTAGTTAGGGCATAGAATCGAATATTGTTAGGGAGTAGTAGCTAGTCACATAGTTTTCAGATTTATCTAACATATAATCAAGAATATAATAGAACCAAAGGGAGACTTGGCATACAGCCCGATCCGGTTGGGGAGAGTTCTGGCCCGGCCGGGCTGGAGCTCTCTTTACCTCGTCTCTCTTGGTTTTGTTGTAATAGTTTTAGACAGCTGGGGACTTATTTTGATACACTGAGCTCCTCTCTCCTCTATCTTTCCATCTTTTCATTTATGTGCATCCATGTCCCAGAAATGCTTGTTACTAACCTATTTCTGGGGAGTCATTCCCCGGAGTCCTTATGTTCTTTTTTCCCCAGCATGTTCCCTTGGATCAGAGAGGCTCCGAAATCAGGGTAGCAGCTATTGCCATGGTTCCGCTACACGTTCTGTGATGCCATGTTCAACTGCTACACTGTGGTGCCCTGCTACGTCCTGCTACGTCCTGCTACGTCCTGCTGTGCCTTGTAATGCTGCACAGCGTCCTGCTATGCCATGAACTACCACAAAGAACTGCTACAAACTACTAATTTTTTCTATTTTTGTTATTGCCACTCTTCATTCTAACCCCAACCGGCCCGTCAGACACCGCCTACCAAGAGCCTGGGTCTGACCGAGGTTTCTGCCTAAAAGGAAGTTTTTCCTCGCCACTGTCGCACTGTTGCTTGCTCTGGAGGAAACTAGAACTGTTGGGTCCTTGTAAATTCCGGAGTGTGGTCTATCTGTAAAGTGTCTTGAGATAATTCTTGTTATGAATTGATACTATAAATAAAATTGAATTGAATTGAATTGTCAGTTTGGGACAAAGCCCCACAAGGTTGCAGTCTTTTTTAGCGGTCATTGTTGTTATGTTTACCCGATAAAAAATGTAAACAGCAGTACGTTGCAACTCCCCTGCGCTGTGGAGTAATGTCTGGCAATGCGAGACTAGCATCTAGCAAACATTGACACTGTGGGACGTTGGGTTTAGCGTTCGCAACCTGGAAACCCCTGCAACTTCCACGCTAGGGAGGAGGGGCCGGGGGAGATGGCTTACTCCAGTATTTTGAATTAGGACTGCAGCAAGCCATTAAACTCTTGCTGTCTGTATTAAATATTGAACCTTACATTTTTTTACATTTTTACACTCCCATAGACCAAGAAAATCATTTATTTTCCAAATTAAGAAGCTATAATCAGGGATTTTGCGTTTTTGTTCATGAAATTACTTGAATGATAAATTAATTAGGAAAGTTATTGCCAATTAATGTCCTGATGATCAACTAATCATACATACATTATATAATAAGTAGGAGGTGGGCTGGGTCAATGCCCTTGGCTTATACAATATTTCTTGTGAAGTTGTCCTAATTCATTAAATTATTATTGGAGTAACATTCAAACTTAGTAAAGTGTTAAATGAGAGCTAGCTATGAGCATAACTTAATATTATTTTGGAGAATGTGGATTTAGAGTAAGATTTTTTATTACAAAAGGAAATGCACAAGTGGCCAATAAAAAACAGCTAATCCAGTAATTTTCTTAACCCTTGTATGGTATTTGGGTTAAATTGACCCATTTCAAATTTTTACAAGAAGAAAAATGATACAAGTACATTTTTTCTACCTGAAAATCAACGGCCTTACCTTATATTCTGTGATAAACATGTATTCCTGACTCATTTCAGAAAATTATTCTGGATATGACCACATATGTTTATGTTAAGATAAGAATGATCACATAGTGGATTTTTAACATGAATAATGACCGACAGCGGCAAAGGCCCTATTGGAATTGAAGGAATTATTATTCTTTCTTTTATCCGGCAAATGAATCGCCTTTTTGAGGGACTTATCATATTCAAAAACTCACCATATTTGGGGGTCGCATCAAGTCTGGTGAAAATGTATGTATTTTAATGGTTTTGGGAATGGGCGCATAAAAATGGCTCGCTACAATTTTAGGAAAATTGGGCCCCTGCAGTACATTTAACGTAGAGTCACGAAACTTGGTACACATATGTAGCATGGCAGGACGGACATAAAACTCCATTGTAGCCCCCCCCTAAACCCAACAGGAAGTCCGCCATTTTGTATTGAATGTTCGAAATTAGTGCGATTTTGCCCATTTCCACATGTTGTACTTTAATGAACTCCTCCTAGAGCTTTCATCCGATCAACTTCAAACTTGGTGTGTGTCTTCTTAACATGTTAACAATGAAAAGTTATTAAAAGAAAAACTTTTCGTCATAGAGCGTGGCGGGGCGGCCATTTTGTGCGATTGTGTGTGTGGTCTACATGTGACACTGAGCCGGCCCCTATAATTAGACCACGCCCATCAACTCCGACCACGCCCCCTTTCATCACAATGAAACTCAACTTCCTTCTTCATTGGTGGAGGTATTGGTTAAGCCACACCACCTTACATAACTAGTGACCCATTTAAGGTGTAGGCTTGTGTGAGGTATCAATGAACTCAGCAGAGAGTTCCTTCTTCAATGGTGATATTTGACCCCCCCTATGATAAGGCCACGCCCCATTTCACAGATAATGAACTGTATGACGTACAGTCTTGTGTGACGTGTCATTGAACTCAACAAAGACTTTGTTTTTAATTGGTGATGTTTGACCCGCCCCTTTATGATGCAGCCACGCACCCTTTCACAGAAAAGTACCTGTATGACGTAGAGTCTTGTGTGAGGTGTCATTGAACTCAGCAGGTAGTTCACTTTTCACTGGCCACGATTTTCAGTGTATGAGTGACGCGCAAATGCACAGTCGCAAGGAGAGGCGTCCGCCAGTAACCCCGACTTGCACAGGTTAGCGAGGGCCCGTTCATCGCTGCTTGCTAATTGTTTTAATTGCATTCCCTAAACATATACAGTAAATTATCTCAATTGTTTGAAATTGAGATAAATATAATATTTGTTAATAGATTATGAGGTAAAATTTTATTTCATTTTTTAAAACCCAAAATAAGTCACGGGTCAGTTTGACCTGAGGGATACGAGAGGGTCCCGAAAATGAAGACAATACAAGGGTTAAACCCTCTTCTTAAGGGGGGGATTTCTAAATCACTCTCTCTCTCACTCGGTTGCTCTCTCTGTCCGTATACTATGGCTCAAATGAATACGGGCATTCTAATGACCTCATCCACGTTGTCAAAATCATTTAGCTTAAATATATGCCGAGGCACTGAAAATCTGTTTTCAACACAACCCTAGAATTCCTTTACTTCCTTACTCTTACCTTACTTTTAGTGGACAAAAATCTACGGTGCACAATTGCCCCATTAGGTTACATTGCAGCTCAGTTCGCATCGGCCAGTCACAGCGATCTCGCTCAATACTGAACCAATTTCAAAGATTTTTGTTCACATCAGTCTATTAGACACAAATGCATAGGAAAATAGGTTGAAAAGAAAAGGAAATTACCCTTAAGAGATGCAAACCATATAAACAGAGAATAAGACAGAGGTCCCTATAATTAGCCGTTTGAAAGTCTGAATAGAAACTCAAAGTGCTTTCAAAGGTTGGTGAGGGCGTAGTGGATATGACACATGCCTTTGGTGTGGGAGACCAGGGTTTGGTTCCCACTGTGATACATCAACTAATGTGTCCCTGAACAAGACACTTAACCCCTAGTTGCTCCAGAGGCAAGCGACCTCTGACAAACTGTATATAGCAATTGTAAGTCGCTTTGGATAAAAGCATTAGCTAAATGACATGTAATGTTTCGTACTGTCTGCCTTAATACTCACCATCAGGCTGGAAACTGTAGAGATCAGTCCTGCTGAGTGACATGTCAAACAGTGGGTTACTCTGGGTGTATGAGACTTCTTCCCTTGTCTGGTCAACAGATGTCTCCATGCTCTCTAGTGTCAAGAATCAGAAACTACTTCAGAAACTCTTATACACAACAGAACAACCCAATAAGAGAACTCAAATGGACACTGATTGACGTAGGGGAAGGAACTGTGATCTGGTAGCTGAGGTGGCCAAAATTTAGCAGGAAAACACCCATGCACTACAGCTGGTTAGTAAAATGAGGAAGTTGTTAATCTAACCACGGATGCAAAAAGGCCTTGCAAAACAGTAACAGAAGTAAAGTCCAGTATTTTTCATCACTTTTAGAACTGGTGAAATTATTAGTAGCAATGTGTTTGTTGTTACTTCACCATCATGTCCACAAGGCTAAAGCAACTACACATTAACTTACATCACAAAAGAAAAAGGAACTTTATATTTTTCCACAATATAGAACAAAATATCAAAGTGCTCAGTGTGGGTCAGATGGTACAGGAATGCCTCCTTTCAGTACACTTTAGGTGTTCAAAACGTCCCCAACATTACGTGACAAATTTACTGAACTCCTTGCAAAATGTCTCATATGATCATTAAAGCTCTGTGATTCATGGCTAAGTACAGGGGAGAATACTACTTGGTTATGGTTAGGGAAAGACCGACCGTTGCAAGGAAGGAGACAATACTGTCTCAATACTGAGACATGTTTTCTGACCTACCATGGATAAAATAACATTTAGAAACAAACACTAGTTAGTTAAGGTTGGGGAAAGATTGCAGTTATTGTTAAAAGAAACCAACATCGGATATACAGGAAATTAAATTACCAGGTAAATTTAAAATTGTAAACAGTTTTTGTAACTTTGTATTCACATTTACATGAATCAAAATTATTTGTCATCATGTTTATCTCAAAGAACTGTCTGCTTACTGCAGTATACTGTGTGTCTGAGTACACTTCTCTTCTGCTTCCCTTCATTAAAACTATCAGAACTGTGTATTCCTCTCAGCCACTGGAGACTGCTGGGACAAGTCAAGGAAAAGACATTTCATTTATAAAGCACTACATTGCAAGCAAATGTCAAGCAATGTCAAGCAATGTCAAGCAATGTCATTATAATGTATAAAGTTATGGAAGAGTTTCACTCATAAAACATGAAAATGTCACAATAACAAAAGAAGAAAAAAATACTCATAAAAGACTAAATAATGCCACAGAGAACAAGCAGCTAATTATAAGACCAAACCTATAGTCACCTTTTCAGTTGATTTCGGTGATGGACAGAAAGCTATAATTTTTGCTAACGTAATGCTAACTGGTAATTGTGGCTTCCGTCAGTTAGCTAACACAGTTTGCTGTGCTATGCGCTATGCTGAAACCGGGGAAAAACTGATTTTGTTACATCACCTGGTTCTTCAGCCACTATGGACATCATAGCAGAGGTAAGGAGACTGAAAAGGACATGGAGGAAGCTAAGAAGAGAAATAGTGATAGTGACAGACAGAGAGTTGGCAATCTTGTGTTTGGACTAGTTAGTCTTAGCTTGGTTGTGCTGTTACACTTGCTTTATGCTTTGTTAGTAAAGTTGTGGACTCACTAGTTTTTGATAAGAATGGAATTGATTGTAATGTATTTATAACAAATGCACGTATACAGCTCTCTGTATTTACGGCAGTGATGTATTTCAAATCGCAACAAATACAAACATTACGAAATGTTGCTTTAAGAGTGAGCACACTGCTATTAATGATTAAAAACTACACTTTCAAATAATGTGCCATCTGTTAGCCATGCATATTCAAAATACCTCAATCCCAATGGAAAAAAATTGTAAACAACACAGATAAATGTTTTATAGTTTGAATTGTGCAGTATGGACATTAAGCGTACTATCAGCTTGCTGCCCTTGGCTGATGTTACTCGGAGGAAATAGGTTTAAGAAAGGGTTATTATAGTTCCCTAACCTTAACAAAGTACCTTTTCCTACCCCAACCATGATCTTTCCGTAAAACTAATGTTTTGTGAGGCACAGATGAATTATGTAATCCTGCTGATTGGGGCATAGCATCAGAAAAAGCTTGTGTGGTGTTCACACAGAAAAGCAAGGACAGACAATGAATTAATTAATTTAATTTAGAGAACAATAAAATAAAGAAATGTTTGAACAATTTGTGTGTTCGTTTTGGTATTCAATTTTATTTCCCTACTGTGTAATTTAAAAAAATCACTTGTTTGAACGCACTCATTGATAAAAGTATAAACCATAGAAATCTAAAGGAAATGTTTGTTCCTCTAAGAGTAAAAAGGATGTATTAGTTAATCTACAATTAACCCTTAGAGCCTTTTAACTTTAAGCTTTGTATTTTAATCAACTGCCCGAAGATGTTTTTGGGAAACTGAATTGTTGGTTGATTAAAACAATGTACTGATTATAAAAAAGTGGAAATAGTGGAAATCAGAGAAACAGTCTTTATTAATACAGTCTTACTGATACATTGTTCTGTGGCTGTGATACAGTATTTACATAGGCGGGCGGGTGCAGTGTTGTAAAGAGAAGGAAAACGAAAAAGAAGAAGTGAAGTCACATCACGTCTTCTTTCTTTTTCCTCTTGTAAGCTTAAATTAATCTAAATTTACACTGGCCTCTGCCTTAATTTCTCATTAAATGTCATCTTTTCATTTTTCTCACGCAGTCAGTTTTGACCCCATAAAAAGTAGGGATCGAAACTGTTCTCGTTGTAGATGAGTGTGATAAGTGTGGTTGGATTCAAACTTGGAGGGACAAAAATGAATGTGTAGAAATGGTGTGAAAGTTAAAGATGGTTCAGTGGATAAAAGGGAACTCACTCACCTAAAAGCCTTGCTGCCCCCAAGTGGCCGAACATATCAATAGTACATTGTATTTAACATTGAAGAGATGCAAAGAAATGAGTCTGAGTTTAAAGGTAAATTGCAGTATAAAGATGATGTTGCTGACACAATACGTTGCAATCAATTGATGGACCGATGTATAGCAGTTAAGCTTCTAAATGTAGTACAAATATTTCAGCTTTTCAAACACAATAGGCCTTTTTTACTTTTTTACTAAGAAAAAGCGCATATGTTACAAGTAACACTAAAGAGGGTTTCATTCTATTCAAATGTCCCGGTAAGCCATGACAGTAGCCAGGTTTCCCTTAGTGCAAATATTATTCAAATGTAAAGTGATAGTTGGTTCATCAAGATATAAGCCTACAAGTCTTAAATTCAGATCAAACTTGATTTCAGACTCACCATAGCAATGAAATGAGAAGAGACATACAAGATGAAACCACAAGGAAAGGAAACAGAAACTCACAAGCTATAGGCAGAGGAGATTGCTCCTCCTCTACTTTCGAGAGGAAAAAGGGACATCAAAATATATTTTAAAAAGAAATTTGTTGAACTAAACCATAACCAAATCTCAGTATCATTTATTAGGGCCCGAGCGCCGACAGGCGGCGAAGGCCCTATTGGAACTGAAGGAATTATTAGGGCCCGAGCGCCGACAGGCGGCGAAGGCCCTATTGGAACTGAAGGAATTATTAGGGCCCGAGCGCCGACAGGCGGCGAAGGCCCTATTGGAACTGAAGGAATTAGGGCCCGAGCGCCGACAGGCGGCGAAGGCCCTATTGGAACTGAAGGAATTATTATTAGGGCCCGAGCGCCGACAGGCGGCGAAGGCCCTATTGGAACTGAAGGAATTATTAGGGCCCGAGCGCCGACAGGCGGCGAAGGCCCTATTGGAACTGAAGAATTAGGGCCCGAGCGCCGACAGGCGGCGAAGGCCCTATTGGAACTGAAGGAATTATTATTAGGGCCCGAGCGCCGACA
>NW_022603067.1:0-23714 GCF_008692095.1 Etheostoma spectabile
AGAGAGAGAAAGAGAGAGAGAGTGGGATAGAGAAGGACTGGCAGAAGAGAGGGGGAAAGGGAAACAAAAAAGACAAAGCTAGAGAAAGTCCATTAACACACTTGTAAATGAGTCTCAGCTATTTACCCCACGCTGGGCTTTCGAATTACTGACTGTGTTCAGGATGCAGATTGCAGATGGCAATTAAAGATGAACCGTGTGCACAGACACACAGAGAAAGACGCACACACATGCACGTGCACCAACGTTATGCTGGCATACACTCTCCCTAAGGCAGCAGTTCGGTGCAGATCTACTGATCTCCATAGCAACATTCACTGCTGTGGGCGATGGTGACATTGAAGATTGAATGTCATGAAAAAGGAACAGTACTGTAAAAAAAGGGGAACGGTAATAGAGGTGTTAGCGAAAGTGCTCCTAACAGTGCTCCTCGCTGCTGGATGGAGCCGTGGCCTCCAGCTGAGGGTCTTCTTTGGTTAATGAAGGAGAGACATATGTGCAGGGCCTCCGCTGGTCTCCAAATAGAAGAGGATGGATAGATCGGCTTATGTAACACGTTGAAAGATATAGAGCTACTGTAGATAGCTCTCTGGGGTTCAAATACTCAGAGTTGTCCCTCTCATCTCCTTTCTGTTTATCCTCCCTCATCCTCTATTTCTCTCCTCTGTCTCCTTATCTTTTCTGTCTGTCAGCCTCCTCTCACCATCCCTTCTTGTCTCTCTTCACACCACTGACTGATCTCCCTCTCTTTCTGCTAACTCTTTTACCCCTCACTCAACACCAAAGCTCTGTGTGGTGTGGTGACTAACTCCATTGTCCAAATACAGCTACTCGCTTGCCGGAAAAAACAGAGATGAAAGTTCTGTCTTTTTTTCCTCTCTCTCCAACCTGCCTCTGTTTTTTGTTAGCACTTGTTTTTCTTCATTTTTCTGTTACGTAAGACAGACAGAAGTGGAGCAAGCTTCAAAGTGAATGGCAAAGCCGCCTTTTCCCTGCTCGCTTTGCTGTTCATGCATGTCATTCCAGTGCCAGCTCTCCCCCCCTTTCCCTCCATCTCTCTATCCTCCTCTTTCTTACCTTACTTCTCCACCCTTCCTCCATCTTTTCTTACTACTGTACTATCTATCTTGTTCTGCCTATTGGGGTCAATTACTGACTGCATATATGTGGTCTCTACAGTATGTTAAGTTTCTCTTTTAGGTGATATCCCCTGACCTTGTAACGGCCACTTTGACCAAACAGAGGTGGCAGCGACCGAGGAAGATACACCGGCAGTTTCCGAAAAGCAGAGTCCCTCTGAAAAGGAAGCGGTTCTCCTTATGTCTGCCTCTTCCTCCTGTCTGCCCTTGGTTGTATTAAATATCGAGTGAGGCAGGGATGAGTAGGGTGTTCCTTTTCTTTGATTACCTGTCAGTGAGCCTGAGCATAAGAGTCAGACGAGGTAACCGCTACCATTTCCCAAATTATATCTCTTTAAAAACATCCTTGGGCTTAAAAGGTGGAGAAACTCTTACCGGTGACTGATTGAACACAACTGCTGGGGATGGCCTGGATAATGGTTGTGTTATAAATACGCATGCACGCACACGCACACGCACACGCACACGCACACGCACACACACACACACACACACACACACACACACACACACACACACACACACACACACACATAAACAAACACATGATTGACTAAACTGAATATGCACTCTGACAGTAGGCATAAAGTTGAGTTCAGGCCAGAGTGAGACAGAGCAGATATGTTGCCCTTGTTGTGGGTGGACCTGACACACCAACCAGAAAAAAAAAGGTGCTGACAAAAAACCCAGTCATGCGTAACCTCACATCACCTCAAGTCTTCTCGGTAGCACTTACACACAGCAAAGACTACAGCAGACAATCTTGCCAACATGCATGTGCATTCTGCATGTGGTGACAGGAAATAACAAGTCAGTAGTTTGTTTTCTACTTAAAAAATATCACAGAAACACAAAACAATGTATCCACTTTCACGGCATTGAACCAAGTCTTGTAAAAGCCATTTGTTCTTATGTTATTGAATTTTACACAACATTATATTCTGAATAGTATACTTGCACTACAATTAGATTATTTTTATATTTGCTGTTATTCTGTCTTTAAGTGCTAGAATACAGGTACAGATATTATCAATATTTATGACAGATTATGATGGTGCCATGAGGCAGTTTTAGTGCGCATAAGTAAAACATTTTAGGAACTACATAGTGCTAGATATAGACAAGTCTGCTGTAGACTAAACCTTCAAATAAAAACCTCATTATGTTTCCTTGCCTTCTGGACTTATGAGTGCATTGGTTTAGTACACAGGAAAGTTGGATTTTATTAAGTAAAAGACAAGTCAATCTTTGCACTGCTGTTGTGTGCTGCCAGTGGAAGAAATAAAGGCAACAAAACTAAGGAGAAACCACACAATTAAAGGAAATCACTGATTCACTGGGCTGAGCAGCCAGTCAGACAGCTCTCTCTCAGCGACTGCCTCTGCCACCGATTCAACATGCTGAATTGGCTTAACGGCTGCTGATAAGGTCTATAAAAACCAACAGTGCTGGACACGCCGCTAAAAGTGCAGCTGCTCAAAGAAAGCGGCTCACATCCGACGTCAGCCTGGTGCCTCACAAGAAAAATAACCAGGAGCCTGGTATTATTCAAGAATGGGTTCACACCTCCTCTTGCATTCCGGCCTCACTGGCTGTGGTGAGTAATGTCAAGGTGGCAATAAACAATCCGCTGTATGTGATGCACAGCTGTGTGTTTTGTCTATCTTTATTGTCTGCTATAAGGTACTGTTTCTGTCTCTGCCTTTGTGTATTTTCTCATTCCCCCTGCCTTGCTCCGTCTCCCGTCCTGTTAGGCATGTGTAGAGGCGCTGTTAGTTCATTTATCATACAGCAGGCTCCAGCTCTCAGGCCAAGACTCAATGATTAATGACGACCGTTCACACACTTAAACATTTAGCTTTGTTTCGCTGACACACTAGTTACCATACCGGCCAACAAGACTTACTTAACGCAGGGTCACTGTGTGGCTCAAACCAAATTGAATGACGACATTTCTTTTATCTCTGTATCTGCAGTGTGACCTTTAAGAGCTGGATTTCTTTTTCGGTGTTAGAATGTAAATATGTAATTTATCACAAGAAATTAACATATTATCCACACAGACATATACATTTGGTAAAGTGCCTTGTAGCCTCTTTGTCCTGCCCTTAAAGATATACAGTAAATACATGTACTTGGTTAATTGAAAATCTTTCGCTTATAGATTTCATCTCATTAAATGAGCGATGTTTTAAACCCTTACGGGTGCAGCTGGAACAGATATTCTTGGTTTTCATGGATTCTCTGTAAGATTACCATCCTTTCCATAACCAATCTCAACAACGATATTATCGTCAACATCTCGCATTCTTATACAAAGTCAAACACCGACACGCACATTCATGCATGTCTGAGCTGAAAAAAGAAACATGACAGGAACTGTAAGAGATATGGCATTAGTGACAAAATAAAAAGTGTGAGCGAATGTGTGTATGTGTGCATGAGTGTAACATAGAGACAGAGAGAGAGCAAGAGAGAGACAAAGAGTAATTTAATGAAGTGACTCTGTGTTGACCTTTAGCAACTCTCCGGAGCAATGTCAGTTTCAATTTCCCCCTTTTCCAGGCCCCCCACCCCACGGGCTCCAGTGTAACCACACCGCGTGTACTGTCTATACAGTATTTACGCCCCTGTGCTTTGTAACATACAGTAGTCATAGCAACTTATCACAAAAATAGGAAAAAGAAAACCTTTTCATGTAAATGAAAAGCAGCAGCATTTCAACTGCTTCTAAGTGTCTCTAGCCAGACCAGAAATAGGCATAATAATAGTCATTCCCTTTAAAATAGGTGGTGCTGGAAGCTTCGTGACATACTGGTTGAAAAGTTAACATGTTATGTTTGTTGCTAGCCAATTTTATTAAAAGAGACGGTCAGTATTTGTACTATGAATATCATGGCAGCATTTTTTTGGAGCAGTTTTTACTCTGGTATATTAAAGTAGTAGATATGAGAGTCATCTCCTTCCTGCCACCAATACTGTGCTATTGGGTCCTGCTCTCTGAAATTATTTATTCTAATTCCTTTCCACTAGAGTGCACCCATCTTCTGGCTTTGGGGGACAGTAAAATCCTCTATCAGTTACAATTATCCTACAGCTACCGAGAACTGTGCCACAAGCGTGTGTGACCTACCCACCCCAAGTGGTGCAAGGGCATGTGCAAGTACCTGTGTGTGTGTACATGACGAAGAGGGAGAGCTATCGAGACAAAAAGATTTTCAAAGTGGACTGCTACGTCAGCATTGAGTTGTATGTCTCACCTCTTCCTCTTGGACGATGAATTCATGACACATCATCCTAAGGGAATACTGTAAACATTATGTCAGTGAGTCTGTGAGTAAGCCTGTGTGTTTTAAAGTTGGAGCTTTGTGTAATATGTCACATATTGTAAGTGTGTGTGTGTTTCTGTGTGTTTGTATTCTCCCTCTGACAAAGCCCAACACACACAAAGAGACACCAATTCAAACCCCCTAGTATGAATCACCCTCCTATTTTGTGGACTGCACCAACTCACCACTGGGGGACAGCACTAAATCTGGCAATAGAAAAACTGGTTGGCTACTAAAAAATTCAAACCATCCTACACAACCTTGATTTTGTCTCCTTTGAAAACTACAAATGTCAAATTGTCTGAACGTAACATTTGTGATGGAAAACAAGCCTGTTTTCAGTATTCGCACAGTCACACATCCCTGAGGACTCCTGAGGCCCTGAAGCCTTGTAGATCTGTGATGATAGCAGCACACACACACACACACACACACACACACACACACACACACACACACACACACACACACACCAAGCTATTTGGTGGGAGTTTGTGTGGTCCTCCTGAGTGATAGAATATGTGGCTGTGGAATTTTGGCCCTTCAGCTGAAAGAGACACAGTGGGCAGAGATATTGAAATATCTCAACACCACCAAAGTCAAACCAGATTGTGAATTGAATTCTTTCATGTAACAAATCTTTAAATAATCAAGAAACTGTGTCAAGCGGATTCCTGTCAACACATCATCCAGCATGGCTCAGACACCACAATATGCAAGGAGACCTTTGCAGAGCAGGGGAAGGGACACTCTGACAAGACCCCACTCATGCCTCTGTCTCCATTTTCCCATCCTCCTTTTCCCTCAACACACCCAGTCCTCATGCTTTTAAAACCCCACTTGTTTCTCGCATTCCTTTTGTGTTCTCCTTTCTGCATCATCCACTTTGACTTTCAACTACATCCCTGCTGTGAGTTTATGTAACATATGTGTTTTATTTATGTATGTGTTTGTGTATGTTGTTGTGTAAAGCTGGCTGAGATGGCTGCTGTGTGAGACCTGCACTGGTTGCAGCAGCAGAGGAGATAAAGTGGGGCTGTGTTTCCCGGCAGTGTTGCAGATTTATCTCTGTGCTTACGGCTCTGATTTTACTGCCCATCCACAAGCATCCACTGGATCCCATCTCTCTCTCTCTCTCTCTCTCTCTCTCTCTCTCTCTCTCTCTCTCTGTATATCTCCCACTTGCCATAAGGGACCAGCCCCTCTCTGTGCACGCTCCGGCTACCATAAATCTGCCACGTTGCTCCATAAAGCTGCTTAGGGCATGACTCAACAAATATTAAGGAAGAGGAGAATAAATAAATAAAGCAGAATAGAAACTCTGGTCTGGAGGGAGAGACAACTTTTCTGCACACAAAATGGAGCCCGGCTGTAAAATATTTACCTTGGTGTCTCTGTGCTTTAGACACTCTTCTGGGAGCGTGGAAGCTCGCTGCAAAACATCACACATGCGTTTTCTTTCTCTCCTCCTCTGCCTTGCTTGTTATCTGTTCTGAAGGGCTATGGTAGTGTCATGCCCTCTTGTACCATACCATTAGAGGGAACTGTACTGGTTTTACACATGAAGGCCAGTTTAAACAAAGAGACACTACTTGGTTGCATTATGGGAAATGTAAGACCAAGAGTGTTGACTGGAGCAAAAAGTCAGGATATCTCAACTTCTGCTGCACCAATTTAGACCAATTTCTTTTTTAAACTGTATTACTGTAACTGCACTAAACCTTTAATACACAAAAAACGTACGCACAAAGCATACATAAGAAAGAACTGACAGAGATGCTTTAAAAACTTGCAAGAATAATTCAAAGGATGATAACAAGCTTTCCTCCAAATCCTAGTGATATCAAGACAAACAACACAAATAGCTGAAGGGTGCATTGTGCAACCTGTTCATGCATGGGTGTGAGTGTGCTGACATGTGAGGCCGTGCTTGTCAGTTTATCAACAGAAGCAATTTTTCACTTCTGATCAGCCAAGCATGGAAGCATTTTAAGTCATCTACCTGGATTCCAACAGCATCAGATAGAAGACAAAAGGTAACCTCTCAGTGAATCATTAGACCTTCTTTTATCTCTGTCTCCACCCTCCTCTCTTTCTGTCACACGCTCATCCAATCCTTCTTTGGTTTTCCAGACTTTGCAGTCTTGTCCGATCGGCTTCACCATAACAGACACACAAGAGCCATTCATAGAGCGGCAGGCACCATGTGGACAGCGGACTGTGCCCAGAAATCAAGCAATATGCTGTCACAGAAAACAAACAAACACAACCACACGCATATATTTACTCATGCACGCATGCACACATGGTAAGCCCATCCTGACCCCACGTCAAAGAAGACAAACAACGGCGACTGAAAGCAGCCGCCTTTCCATGTGGTAAGCCAGCGTATGGAACCGTGGCACCATATGGGCTTTTCATTGTTGACAAAACAGCCGTAGGGACATTGGCACCCACATTTGCATATGGAAAACAAGTTTACAATAGTTTTTTCTTTTGCTGTTTCACAAGCAAATAAAAGTGCCATCATCAATCTGTGTTCGGCGCCTGGAGGCTCGTTGAAGAGGCTTTGTAAAGTCATCCATTTTCTGTCATTTGGAAATAACACAGATAGTACTGACTGCAGCTGGAGGAAATCCCATGATGCTCTTACCTAGCTGCAGCTCCATGTTGCTAATCTTGTTTTCCGAGGGAAACAGGATCTTTGGCGGCTTGTCGGTCAAAGGAGCTGAAAAGGAGGGAAAGACAATCTCAATATAGCATGACACAAGATAAACAAACAATATAGGCAAACTAATTGAGCATTTTTAAATTGGTTCCCGATATTTTTCTTTGCATCCCCCTCTGCCTTAGATATTTGTTAGCATTTAAACACAGAGCTCATTTCTTTATAACTCCTCTGCAAAATAAATAAATGCTCATCCCCTGTCTGTCTGTTCTCATTCTTGTCTCTCCATCCCAACTGCCTCCAAGTGTCTTTGCAGACAAATTGCTCTCTAGTGTCTATACACCTTGGGTTCCATTTAGCTGACCTCCTTCTAATCATAAATTAATCACTGCTTTGCCAAGAACATGCCACCATTTAATCTGCATGAGTGTTAGGTATTTGAAGAGCCATCATGAAGTGTGTGTATGTCTGTGTGAGAGGGAGCAGCTGATGCTCTAATGATGCTAATCATCCATACGGTGGATGTCAGACCTGCTGCTGAAGTCCTTCCTCTAGGGGAATGCCAGAACATGCAGTAGCTTTGTAGTTGTTAAAAGCATTTGTGTGTTCTGTGCTTTTAGGGGTTAAGGGGTAGGAGAACAGAAAGAGGGTCCTGTATGTACTGTCCATGACTAAACAGGAACACCATAGGAGACATGGAGGGGCTGAGTCACACATGTTAGATCTCCCACTCAGAAAGACATAAACATCATTAGTATTTGTATTTTTTAAAGGCTTTAATTTCCGGCAATGTCTTTTCTTACAACTACTTTAACACACATATTCAAAGTTTGATACTACTGGCCACTGAGCTGCTGCACTGGAGAAGATGGAAGTAGTAACTAATTGCTTATACGCAGTTCAACAGTGCTATGAGGTCCGCATGAACTATGTCACTATACAGAGTAGTATGAAGCATAGAGCATTACACTCAACACACAGGGTGAAAAGAGGAGCTGCAGCAATGTACAGCACCACAAAAACATGTTTTTTATTTTCTTTCAACCAAATTCAACCATGTAAACCTATGCTGATATAACCTCTAAATACAAAATATGAACCTGAAAATGAGCATAATGTGAGCACTTTAAAGGTCCCATGGCATGAAAAGTTCACTTTATGAGCTGAAAGCTCAGATGGGCCAATCTAGAATTTTGCCCTCACCTCCCCTTCTCTGCTACAAACATAGAAATGGCACATATTAAGGAAATTTCATTGTAGGACTGGCTCTAGTGGCTGTAATTCTGCACCAAGGCTAAATTCGGGAAAAGAGACTTAAGATATGATGTTAGCAGAGTACTAAGGTCTATATAAAAGCATCCAAAGTGCACAATGTCATGGGACCTTTAAGTAAAGTGCACAATCGTGTAAAGTGCTCTGTTTAAGGGATCCCGAGGCGTTCCTTGGCCAAGTTGGAGATATAATCTCTCCACCTAGTCCTGGGTCTTCCCCAAGACCTCCTCCCGGCTGGACGTGCCGGAAACACCTCCTTAGGGAGGCGTCCTTTGAGGCATACTTACCAGATGCCCAAACCACCTCAACTGGCTCCTTTCGATTCAAAGGCTCTACTCTGACCTCCCCACGGATCTCTAAGGGAGACGCCAACCACCCTCCTAAGGAAAACCATTTTAGCTGCTTGTACATTGGATCTCGTTCTTTCGGTCAGGATAACATACTTAACAATACTTCAAGCTGTCAGAAGGAAGTGTTCATGTGAGGAGATGCAGACAAAAGTGTTTAGGTGTTGATCTTAGTTTTTTTTGCTTTAGATGTAGAACCTGTCAGTTTGTAAATACTGACGGAGAAGCACAGTGGCGTCTCTGAGAAGGGCGGTCATGGTCTTTTAGGCACAACTGTTTGCACTGTTAATAGGTAATCACACAGCACAAATTACACTGGATAGTGATACAATTTTAATTACATATCAAACTGCTATACATAATTACACAATGGGTGATCCTATAGCCAATTATGCACTGGGCAAACAAATGAGAACAAGCTGTGGATGAGAGATGAGAGGGGAAGCACATATTGGTAAGGAGAACACAGATAGGAAGCAGACATCAGTATAGAAGAAAGGTAGAGCTGGTGAAATGAAGAGTATAAAACCGGAACATTTAAAAAAACTAAAGTGAAGCAGTCAAGAAACATGCCCCCCTTCATTTTGTGCATGCTACACTTGCTTCTGAAAATCTCATTATCTTAATTACCACTAATTTATGGGAAATACATCAATTATCACGGTTCATGGGGGGGACACCATTTAAAACAGAGAGAATTGGGAGCACCTTCTGACAAAAGGAAAGAGTCTCCGATTGCACTTAGCAGGCAACGTCTGGAATTAAGCAACCGTAGACATAAACAGGTAATTAAACATGCAAATATATCTGGTGAGCTGTTAACTTAATAAAGGTTGTGACATCATCATGAGAACAGAAATGGATGTTTTATGTCTCTTTTGGTTAAAAGACCTTCTGTGATTATATGCTATATGTTCAAGGTTTTTATTTCCATCCATGTATAGCTGCTTCTTTATAAGACATGGTAAAGACATTTGTTTGAATTTTAATGAAAAAGAAATCTTGGCCCAGCCAAAATTATTTCTTTAGTGAAATTTGTGTTGTAACACTATTATGATGTAATCATGTGATGGTTGCAAATCTGGACTAACCCCATGTTGGGCACTAAACAGTATTCACCTATAACGTTCTTGGAATACCATTTTTTGCGAAACAGACAAAATGCTTTACAATTTATCTCTCATTCACACATTAACATATGCCCATGCAAGATGCTGTCCCAAACATCCTAAGCTTCAATCATTTGAAGTTCAACGTCAATGATTCACTTTAAAACATTGACATCTGAGTATCATCTGGGTAGAAGCTCTGTCTATCTCTGCAGCAAATCAGGCTGAATTAATTTCAGAAGGTGACACTTGTGACGATCCCTTTCACTCTGCCTGTCCCTCTGCTTCTTTATTCTGTAACTACTGGGAGTGCGGTCGTAGGTAGAGCTGGGGGGAATATCTGCTTTTCCATACCCATCTGGGCGTGGCTTCCAGAAAGCTGGGAGTTGCTCTCTCTCGCTTTTTCTCAGCTGGGCCTACTGCATCCACCTCAAGAATATTCCTTTATTTGGTTTGCACCATCCAACACTCATTACACCATACTTACACTCATCCACACACTTCAGACATGACTGATGTCTCTACTTATAGTTAGTTTAGTTAGTGCCTCCCTTTTTTTCCATCCTGGTGGTAACACACCAAGTATCTCTGTAAACTCTTACAGTTGGCCTGTATTCTTTTAACTTGGTATGTATGCTTTATACACATATAAAGTTAAGAGACTTGTACGATATGGAGTAGAAAATGACAAAGTCTCAGCTTATGTCTAATTGTGTGAAAGATGTAGCATGCAGTAGCTTATTTGCAAAGTAAATGCGAGCATGGCTGGGTTTGGGTTCTCAACGTTTCCAAAGCTTTAGATGTCACACTTCAATTGTGAGTAGGTTTTAAGGGCTATTGAGGAGAGACTAAATGTATGTGTGTGTATATAAATATATATATATATATATGTGTGTGTGCGTGTGTGCATGTGCAGGCCTACATGAGGATACATTAACACACAGTGGGACTGTGTGGATATAAGCTTTGTGATAAGTCATCCACAATCCCATTCTGCATGGTAGCGGAAAAGCTCACTGGACTTTCCAGATGGATTATTCTGGGTGACTGACTGTAGGGAAACAGCAAATTAATGAATTAAGGATGGATCTGAGATACTTGGATCACTGGGCTTTTTCTGCTAGTCATCCAAATTGTGGGTGTGGGTGTGAGGGATTTGCAAAAGAGAAAAATGCTGATGGCAAATTGATGACAAACGTTAAAATAAGAAACAATTTAAATGTATAAATGACTGGCACATGCAGTGTATGGGTGAACAGGTACCTATACAGGCATACAAATGGACATGGACAAACAGACACGTACATCCACACACACATACACACACACACACACACACACACACACACACACACACACACACACACACACACACACACACACACACACACACACACGGCTGGGAACAGAGGCCTGCTTGTCCTTTAGTCTCAGGAAATTGGCTCCCAAAGGTTTTCAGTATTTTTACTAACAAAAGCAGTCAAGCTAGAGAAGAAAGGCAAAAATAAGAGCATGGAGACTTGAGCAAACACAAAGTCCTAGTGAGTCTCCCAAGACTTCTAAGCTTGGCTAGAGAAGTCTTGGTTCTCCTCTACGGATGGCAGACTCCTATATTGTACTGTGGGAGATCACCATATATTAACAGTGACCTTCCTCTGTACAGTTGTCACCTTTGAGCCAGTTTCATTACATTCCTGATGGTGCAATAACTATCCTGTATGATTCCCTTATAAAGTCACCCCAGAGTATACGAAATTCAATTCCAGGGCCGACCGTTTCCCACATGAAAGAAGCTGTTCAGAAAGCTGGATGGTGTCATCCAGAGGAAGCTAATAAAAGCAGTTATATTCATCCTAAACCACATCACGGTCCCCCACTGTCCACCACAGTTGTGCTCTCTAAAAGCCCTGCCTCTGGCAAAGCTGAAATAGTTCAACATCAAAAGCATCAATATGACTAGACAGGTTCCTGTGTCGTAGTCACCGGCACCGTCAAATGGCTATCATCACCAAGCGCCAAAAAAGGGACCAAGACTAAACAGCTCTCTAAAAGACGATCTGATGATGAAACACAGCAGTGATCAAGCTGTTCAAAGTGGGATTCCAGCTGAGAGGTCTCAATAATCCATATCTTTGTGAATTAAAAAGACAGAGGAAATTAAAAGTAAGGGCATTCGTGTCAGTTCCTTGTTCATCTACAGAGCATGTTAACTAATCAATGGGAACCACATTTAACAATAATTACCTAATATGTGCTGCATGGAGACCAATTAAAGATGTATTTGACTAAAAGAGGAGTAGACTGTAAGAGACAGTGAAAGTTAAAGGGAGAGAGTAATACAGTAATAGGGACAGAGACACAGAGTGAAGGGAACAGACTGAGAAAATGTGTTATTGATTGCTGGAAGTTTACCATGATTCTGCACTCTCAGCAGGTGTGTGCATGTGTGTGTAAGTGTGTGTGTGACATTGGATCTTTGCCCCTCATAAATGCCGTTGCTCCATCCAATAATCTCATAGTTGTCTCCTCCTACAGGAGAGCTGTCTGCAGGCTTTCAATTCTCACAAACCTTAACAGGACTTTTATCTATAACTCAACATCAATTAGCCAAAGAATTACGTGTATTATTCTCTACTTAAAAAGCAACTTCATTAAGCTTTGCGTAATTTAGTTTTTCAGACTCTCAACAAGGATTAAATTTTACGCAGGTTGATGGAATAACTTGTATTCACAGTAAGAGGTTCAATTAAGCAGACAGGGAATGTGAAGTGTGCTTGAAATGAAAAAGGAGCATTTTTATGGGTCTATTGTTTACAGTATAGTGAGCAGAAAGCAGGGATGCAGAGAAGAGAGACAGAGAGGTGTCCTCAAGATTTTATGGTCTCCCTTGTGTGTAATAGTGGAGCAGAAAAATGAGAACCCTGTGAAACACGTTCACAGATGCATGCAAATGTAATAAATCCTATTATACCGAGATTTATACAAGTAAAATAGTGAGACTCTGATGACCAATACTTAGGGAAATTTTGCTTTATTTTTTAAATGACAAAAAGGACTTTGTCTCTAGATTTAATTAATTGAAATAAAAGTAATTACACTGCCTGCCACACAAAACCTGCCCAGTCATCTTTCCATGCAGTCTGTAGGGATCCATGAAGTGTATTATAACTGTCGACAACGTGTGCAAAGCAGTAACGCCTGCTATATCGGTTCATGTATCTGCAGCAGCGCAAAGTGTGAAAGGGCTGGCTAAAGGGGAATTTAGATCAAAAGGTGTGATGATTAATAAAAACACTCCCACCACATCACTGGTCACATCATTCTGAGCCAATCAAAGTGACGCATGAAATTGTACTGTTATCTGCATGGTGCAGAGCTGCACAACCTGAACACATAACACCTTAAGTCAGCATGCAGCCAGAGGCAGATGGTGTGGGGGTTTCAACTGTTAATTAGTACAATGTTTATAGTAATGAATTAAAAAAAAGCATTGCTTAGTAAGGCTGTTTATATTATGGCATCAGTCTGATGCTTTTTCCGTCATAATTCTAATGTATTTGACATTGTAAATGGTTACATTATGTATTTAAACAGCATTTGCTTAACAACACAAATCGCTGATTATTCCTTTTTTTTATTAGAAAAAGACTTGAGGAGCTCCTAAAATCTATTATCCCGGGCATAAAACAGCAGAATGCAGAGTTATTACAGACCTGTCTTATGTGTGTGTCATTTGCACGTGATTTAATGAAGATAAAACACAGTGGACGGCTAATGACACTGCACTCTGTGGAGGCGCTTCTCAAATTATTTTTGAATGTACTATACAGTCTTACAACACAGAAACTGTATATATGTGAACTCGGCAAGTGAGAATGTATTCGCTGCATGTTTGAAACCTCTGCAAGTGTGTGTTTGAGTGTGTGCACTCATGCATGTTCATGCTCTGGGAGAGTAGACAGGCTACTACAAACAGCCAAACAGAGAGAAAAAGAAACAAAGGAGGAAGGTGTAAGAGAGAAAGCACACACTGCATGTTTCTGAACTTCACAGGGTTATGTGTCTGTGAGGATCCATAAAGAATGTAGCATGTGAAGATGCGTGCACTTGTGATGTAATTCAAAGTTCAAATGAGTATGAATGAATGGTAAGGCATACAACACATAATGTGTGTATGTCTGTGTTTGTTTCACGATCAAGCGCTGAACATTACTGCTACGGGGACCTTGGACAGATGTCAAGTGGAAAGGAACAAAAATGAAGAGGGCAGTTGATGGAGGAGGTAAAGAGGACGGAAAGGAGAAGAACTTGATGGCAAGAAGATCCTTGTGTTTACTGTCAAAGTCTGCTAGACTCCAGCCTCAACCATACCGGTGATGAAGTATCGACATATCAACAATCTGTGTGGGAGTAGCTTAGCACAGTCGCTTTGTGCCCTTTTCATCTGTCTCTGCTTGGTTCTTAACTTCTTTCATTGTAGCACAGAGCAATATGTTCTTTCATTCTATCTCATTAAGATGCATCACCCTTTCTCCCGCATAGTCATTCTTTCATCATTTTGACACTGTCCCAGAATTGGCACCACCACACTCTTTTTTACCTTTCAGTAAACCTTGCAGTCCTTTTCTTGGCTTCTTAAAGGTACTTTATTGTCACATCCACATACATGTAGCTAAATTCATTCTCTGCATTTTACCCATCCCTCAAAGGAGCAGTGCCTCGATCAATGGCACTGACTGAAGAACCTAGTACATGTTTTTTGATGGTGGGGGAGCACCCCTGGAGAAAACCAATGTAAACAAGGGGAAAACATACAAACTCCATACAGAAAAGCCCAGAACAACCTGGATTCAAACCCAGAACCTTCTTGCTGTGAGACCGCAGTGTTAACCATTGGGCCATCTTTTCCAACACACTCGCCACAGTTTATGTCCCTCTCTCTGGCAGCATGTATAGTGTGTGTGTTTCTGTACAGTGTATCTTGGATACTATCATTGTGAACTTTTATGTTCCCCAATGGGTAGAGTGTACACTATACTTTTCTTCCATTAGGGCTCAGCTCACAGACAATGTGTTGTGCTGTCTGCTAGTGTGCAACACCAGCACACATTCTGGCTACCTGGTGTAGCATACACACACACATTTGCGCGTGGTCTTGTGGCATACGCAGGCTCCTGATTGTTGCAAATGCACAGTCTAACAGGCATACACAACACACTCATACAGTACAAACACCTTCCTGTCAGCCTCAGATAACAGAACCCAGCGGTGGGGTAGCGATAAAGAAGCCATTCCTGCTAAATAAAAGAGTAAAATGTCCAATAAATACACCTGTGTGGAGCTTATGCAGATAGCCACAGGGGGGAATTGACAGGGTAACGCTCCACAAAGTCAAGGCAGATTCTGACCATCAAAAACATCCTCTAGCAAGTCTGACTGTAGGCAATGAAAGAGGATTAACTCTCTAATCAGTGCCAATCTCCGTGGGTAATTCAGAGGGAAGCCTGGTGGTCTGGTGTCCATTCTGTTACTCGGTCGGAGCAAGAGGACAAGGCTAGCCCAGTCAATTGCAGGAAAGAGCGAAAGCAGGTGGACACACACCTGAGCCACAGGATTAACACAGTCCTGGCATATTACAACCAGCATATACAGTGTACAATCCTACTGGAAGGGTGTCTGTATGTGTTTCCTTTTTTATACCAGGTGTGTAAACACACTGGTAGCACCAGTAGGCTATACCTGAGGTGACACATATAGGGCTGAGATTTACATGAAGAAACAGAGGAACAGACAGGCGGTCTGCAGGGTCACCTCACTGCCATCTGCTCCATCAGCTCCCTTTGACCGTCTCCACGGCAACCTCAGCAGTTCACATAATCCACTGTTAATCTCATCTGTGTATAATAACCCTGTGACAAATGTACACATACAAAATTAACTTAAAAGCGTAAGGAGTCTTGAAATGTATATTAGATTACCTTGTGCATTTTGCCTTTATTGAACAGTTTGACAACACAAAGGGACAGAAGGCGTGTGTGACACATTTCATAATATGCATGGTGTGCATTACACCACTGAAATAACACTTTGTATTTTTCAAATGAAACACTGAATTATTTTGCTTAAATGGTATGTCAGCCTTCAGTTAAAATGCAGTACCTAAATAAATGCAAAGAGCTCTACCTGATGGAGTCATTGCAATGCAGCTCCATGCTTATAATCTAAAATGGATTCAAATAACATGCTTAAGTTCTGCGTAGAATCGGACAGACTATGTACTACATCTTGAGTTTATATTCCTAAAGTTTGTGTTTCTGGACAGGTGTGTATACAGTAGACAGTGTGCAAGACGCATTTGAGTAATCTTCATTTCTAGACACTCACGCTTGCAGGGAGTAGGATTGCTGAGGGTGGCTTTACTTTATATTTGTGTTGTTGCAAGACACCACATCTTTCCTGCAACCTGTTATTCCGTATATAATATTTCTCTATATGTTGTGTGTGCGCGCGCGAGCGCAACTGTTTCAGGTTCATTGGCATGTGTCCAGTAATAAAAGGAACACAATACACAAGCATAAATTAAGATAGATACTGTACACACATCTGAAAAGCTACATACCAAAATAGCTCTCTTATGGAAGAGCAGCAATTAAGAGCATGACACAAGTCATGGTCTAAACGGTCTCTTAGCTACTTTTTACCAGCTGACTCAAATTAAGCCAGTCACATAACACAGTGCCAGGGTGTAATCAGAAAATCCTGTTTGTTTGTTTCCCCTTATTCCAAAATCCAAACAATGCTCTTCTCTCCCAGCCTTCTTAGACAGATGGAGATCATTAGCCTCTCTCTCTCTCTCTCTCTTTGATCTGTCACTCTTTGTCTTGCCTTCTCATTCATCCCCTCCTGTGTTTGCCCCTCACTCACTGTCTCTGTCCATCTCCTTCTACACAGATTTATATCTAAAGGTCTCAAACTACAGCAAAATCTAACAACTTTAACAAGTACTTCATCACTCTTGTCAGAAGTAGTTACAGGAGTCATGACACACACTTCCCCAGACAGGAGGAATTGATGAGAAGCCATTAGACTCTGCTGATCCTGGAGTGAATGGGAAGGCCTCCATCATGGCATTCCTCTACTCCTTGACGTAGAAGCATGGACACAGCCGTTCTTCGGACATGTGTCAGACGCACCATTTCTTTGCATTGTAACTGCACATGTGTACAGAAAGTTTCTTGCATCGTTTAATTATTAAGGGGAATTACAAATGTAATTTTAATACTGACCTTTTTGGCTATGATTGCTACCGCATTTGCTAAAAGGTTCAGATTGCAATTCCCCAGTAAACCACAAATCTGCCATAGGCATGTAGAGTCTATTATTTGTTAATGATTCTGTCATACCCTGATGACATTGTTAGGAGACAAATGTGGCTAAACACAATAAACACCATATAGTGAAGAGAGATGGGGTTTATTGTTAGTATTGTAACAGTTTTCATAGTGCTTAAAAAGTGTTAACAGAGCTCCTGCTGTCCTGCCTGCCATGGTGACCATCTGGACCGAATCCATCACTTCCTCCTGCACTTCCTTTATGGAACTGACTCCTAATTTCTCATTATGACAGTGGGATTTTGGACCAGGCAGCTATAGGAGAGGCCATTTAGCAGCAAGCTGACGAGCTGACAGTCAATGCCATGTTCTCTTAGTGTTGTGTTTTTCATATTAAAAGGATAGTAGTACCAATTGACTATGTAAATGTGGTCTTAGTCTGTAGTAAAAGATATATACTGATTTTTTAAAACACTTTTAGGCTATAAAGTGATGCAGTGGGCACACTATCTTTGATGAAACAATGTGTTTTTTTCAACCTCCAATGTTTTCCACATCATCTTTTAGTGCTGACCTTAGGCTATTACAGGGAAGGAACATCTGTCACGTGAAGCCATTTTTTTGATGGATTGAGGCACAAGATCATTGATTAGTTGTTATGTTAGGGCTATTTTCTGTGCTCCATGCTCCACCTAATGCACGCTGCTCTAACACTGTGATCTTGGTTACAGATTAGGCCTCTTGTTAGGCTGCAAGTACACTTTGCATCTACTGATTTGTGTGCTTTTATAAAAAATATGTTGCTGCACAGCTGAAAGGTAAGCTGCCATTTTAGCAAGAAAACTGGATTGAACCATAGCAGCTATAAACTGTTACAACAGGCAAGGTCAGACTTCAGTATTTGGCTACAACAGTGGCGTGTAGAGGTTTGGGCGTTATCTCATATGACAGTCTTCAGTAAACACACATGTTTAAAGCCAGGGTTTTACAAAACAGTTTCTTCCTAGCTAGCTCCTCATCTCCTTGAAATATTTTAACATTCCCTGGATCAGGGGACCTTGCCCCTAACACTCACAGAGGCTACTAATTTGCTTTTTTTTTTTTTATAAGATGAAATATTCCATTAGACAAATTTCATAAGAGATGGGATGCTTTGGTGTTTATTTTGAAAGGCTTAAACTCTTCTCAAAAATTAAGTAGGAACCGCATCCTCCATAACTAACCCTGCTCCACTGTTTGAGCTCTCAGCATACTGGACTATAATGATAAGAGCTATAATAATTAGCCTATATTTATACATCAAATCAATCAAAATCAAAATGTATTTATATAGCACTTTACAGCAACCAGCAGGTATCCAAAGTGCTTAACATCAGAACCAGAAAAATTATATCATACAATAAAATGAGTGACCATAGAAACAGTAAAATCAAAAAAAGGTTACAAAGAAACAAAAGAATGAAATTGTCACACCTCTGCCACGTATTGAAAGCCAGACTAAACAGATATGTTTTGAGTTTGGACCTAAAAAAAGCCACATCTGTATAGTACAAATATCAGGGGGTAACTTGTTCCAGAGTCTCGGGGCAGCAAGTGCAAAAAATACATTTACAGACTTCCTTTATTCGCACCTCTAAGTATGTAGTTTTTTTTAGAATTGATACTTTATTTTAATTTTATTTTATGTGTATTAATTTACTTTATCGCCTACTTTGTTCAGTACCCTGTATATGTTGTACATGGGTACTTCTTTTTCCTGTATAACTCTTATTTGCATAGGCAGTATGTGCTTTGTTGCAAATATATAGATGCATAAAAAAGCCCGGGTACCCTGCAGAAATTCCTGGGAAAATAGAGAAGATTTTGGCGAGATTTCCAATTAAATCCCAGGATCACAATTTGTGGCATTCTGCCCTACATTCCTTTTCTGCTCTTCTTCATTTGACATAATAACTTAAGTATGTACAGTAATAGATTTTACGCAAAAATCAGACTCCACATTTATTTGTGGGTGCATCAAAGCAACACAAGTGCATCCATGCACAAGACTAGACCATCCGCCACTCTTGCCAGTATTTAACATTGGATCCTAAGCTAATAAAAGTATATGAGCTGATTGATTGCTAAAGAAGCCTCTCCCTCCCTCTCTCTCTCTCTCTCTCTCTCTCTACACACACACACACACACACACACACACACACACACACACCACACACACACACACACACACACACACACCACACACACACACCACACACTATATCACAGTACTTCCTGACCAGAAACAAAAAAACAGGCAATGTACGTATTTGTGAAAGAGGCAAGTGTAATATCAGGAAAAGTAGTGCGGAAAGGCAAGTAGAAAGAAGAAACCAAGAGGGACAAACAAGAGGGAAAAATAGCATAAGATGTGAACAGAGAAACAAGTAGTATGTATCACCTTGCAATGAGCTTACTTTAATGGTAACATCTTATTTGGCCCTATCATTGTCATTCTGAAAACCCCAAAATGTAGTGATTACATGTGTCAATCATCTAATATTTTATTCAGCTCACTTAACTACAATCTGTCTGGCTCAGTGTTGTAGTTGAATCACCACATAGAGTCTGTATCTTGAATCCCCAGTGTTTGAGTCCAAGTCCGAGTCACCAAAGTATAGTCTGAGTCAAATCTGTGTCATTACCTGGGTTTGAGTCCAAGTTGAGTCACAAGTGTGGAGAATAGCAACTTGAGTCAGAGTCCAGGACTCAAGTATTCCATCACTGCCTATTACACTTACAAGTAGTCAGAAACTTCATCCCACTTCGAGTCCTGTTTAATAAATCCTCTAGTCCAACTCCAAGTCACAGTCATCTGTGTTCGAGTCGAGTCACAAGTCAGAGTCTAGGACTCTATTGCTGTCTTGGACTATTGTATTTGGAAAAAACACACAAATGGACTAAAAGTGATATACTATATGGACATAGCCCTGGCACTGGGGAAAAAAGCACTAGAGACATGAGGTCTGAGAGGCAGTCATGTTTGGCTGTTTTGTTCCATGGCAGTGTGTCTCATAAATAAGGCAAGTCCCAGAGGGCCAAAAAGTCCTCCTAAGCCACCACTTCAAAACAAAGCCTCTTTTCATTCCACGTGGAATAACTTGTCACAACACAACTGAACCCAAGTTGCCACCCTATCAATTTCCATGGCAACAGGGTAGGTGGCATTGTTAAATCTGGGCAGTTCTTTAAGGCAGTCTCTGTGGAGGTGGCTAAGGTTACATCATTGCTTCATTAATTTTTTGATCAGAATTTTTTTAAAGGATCACTCAACATTCAGTATGGACCAGAGGAGTGAGTGCATTAACCGACTGTAATAAGATAAATTCTGAACCTGCACTAACAAACAAACAAATCAACTAATTGCAACATTTGATCCAATAAAGCATCAGCCCCACAGCAAACATGCTGGACTTAGCATAATGATGACATATGAAGACTCAGGACTTTCTCCTAAACTTATAAACCTTATGCAGTAGACAAATAGTAATAGCCATCTTAACATCCTTTGTGCATGTTTAATTCACACAGAACCCGATGTGAAATTTGTGTCACAGTCAGCTCGGATAAAAGGGAATAAAAAAGTGAATATAGGCGGCCCACTCCATACAGTTATGTTTCACAAAGAAGCACCATCAGCGTTGTACTAACCACATTATCTAAGAGCCAGGAGAAATGAGAGGATGTTACGATATCTGTGTTTTTTGCATTTTGGATACAACCACCTGTTAGCTTCAAAGCATAGCAGAAGAGGGAAACACAGAGAGTTTGACAGTAATGACTAATCATGGACCAGCGATACAAAGCGGGCATCTTCACAGGGAGCCTTTGATGCAGGTGAATCCATCTAAACATACTTATTAGCAGGAGTGGGGGAGGAGAAGAGGGGAGTAAGGGTGAAGAGAGGGGGAAAAAATTTGTTCCGCACGTTAGCTGGCAGGCTTGGGTGCACAAGAACAGAAGGTTGGCATAATGAATTTTAGCGTGCAAGCGGCTGTTAATGAATAAAGAGCCCCATCCCACCAGAGGTGTGGATGTGTGTGTCCTGTAGTGTAGGGGCAAAACAGAGAGGTAGGGGACAAAACCGAGGAAGTCAGAGTGAGGAGAGAGAAGGAGATGATTGACGGCTGAGAGAAGAAGATGCTGAGAAAGGCTGTAAAAGTTATGAGAAAAACAAGTTTGTAAAGACATTGAGACACAAATGAAATGTAAAGACATGACTGCATGATTCAGAAATAAACTGGGACAACAAGGATTTCTAGCCATGTTGATCGGATGTTAATTCAGTTTCTTTGTAATATTTTGCTTGAGGGAGTCCGGGGAGAAAATTGACATGAATATAAAACATGCCTGACTAAGCAAACTAAAGTCTTAGTTTGGCCTAATAACACAGAACAATCTTGCTGATGGATCTGCAAAATAACACTTTAAAGTTAAACTTTATCAAAATGTTCTCACTTTTTCTTCATCATTTATTCTCAAAAGAAGCACAATTATCACAAAATACCCAGCTTTGTAGAGGCTCAATTTATAAATCAAAACATTTTTGCTGAAACAACATAAAGCACATCTTATTGGAACACTTCAACCCATATCCTTCTTTCCGCCGGGGATTCCTAAACATTGTAGCCAAGCTACAACATTCTCCTTTAATCATTGTAACAGGATATTGTATACATGGACCAAAAAGGCATTAGATATAAGTTTATCTGCAACTGACATACAGGTGGTGTTTGAGGCTCTTATTTGATTTTTAAAGCCTCAGAAGACAGCCTGTCCCCACCCTCTCAACACTGGTTGTCTAATTGAGTGTTGATTTGGTGCTAATTATGTAACATGTTATCCCAGTGAGACGCGCCAGATGCCATGAGACAAAGGGGGTGTGGAAGAGTGTGCAGAATTGCACAGCAAAGCATTTAGGAAGACACTCTGTGAGGTCCTGTCTGTATCTGCTTCCTGAATTTGATGGGTCACGGTGCCGAAAAACACACACATCCCACAAAGAAGCTTCAATCAAGTAAGAAAATCTTTGGAATTGTGCATAAATAAGGCCATCCTTACATGACCACAGCTGATTGTTGAACAAATATTCCTCTCCACAAGCAAGATGAATAAATCATTCAACAAACATTTCCCAGTGAAAATGTCGGCCCCTGTATTAAATATTTAACGGGTTGTCTTAACCATGAAAATAATAAACACTGAGACTGGGTAGTGAGGGTTGGGTCAGAAGCAATGCTGTGGCACTGAAGCTCTCCTCCCTCGTTCAGTTTGTTCCTCAAACATAAATACAAGATGATTATGAAGAAGACCTCACTGCTCGTTTTATGAAAGTAATAGAGCCTTACACATCATACAGTGTAGAATACTCTACATGGAACCAGAGACGGGTATTAGGATTAAGAATGTGTGTGTAGTGCTACTTATTACATGACAGAGTGTAGGTATTTGTGTGCATACACTTGATTGACTGTTTATGTGTGTGCAATAGGAACAAACCCACATACACCCCACATCAAAGGATAAGCTGTTGTTTTCATGATTGTCAACAAATCCTTTGAAAGCCTAAAACCAACAATGTCTTTCAATAATTTTGACTTTCCTAACTGTCATTGGCTCTCTCAGCCCTAAGCCTATTTGTTCCTTGTTAAGACAAAGGAAATCTTTGAAAAACTTTATTAAAGAGGCTATATGTCTGATAGAACAGCTAGTGACTAAAGGTTTTGGCAAACATTCAAAACATTCAAAAACGAAAATGCATTTGTTGGGGGACTATTTTCTGCCACGGAGGACTACGCACTTGGTATGTGCTAGTGAGTATTACAATACCAGTACACTGTATGTGGAATTTACTCAATGGCAATGTTAAATGGTCATTAAAGGAGTGCACCTTTATGGCCAATTTATGTTTTTTGCATAAATTCAATTCATTTTTTAATGAGATTTTTTACCACAGAAAAAATATAGAAAATTGCTATCCTTTTAGAGGGTCTCTTTTGTAAACTCTAAGAAACCATGTCTGTAACTAGCCCTGTTCCACGACTGTTAAACTACAAAAACTGTGGTTTGTAGTGCAAATCTGAGTGAACTGCCATTTCAGGCATTCAATGTTCATAAAGTTTGTGAAAGTTGAAAACACAAATGCACAGCAGTGGGCACTGTCCAATTACAAAAACACAACTTTCGCAGGGGAAGAGCAGTGACATTTCAGGGTCTATGAGGTGGCAGTAGCTCAGTCCGTAGGGAGTTGGGTCTGGAACCGGAGGGTTGTCTGTACCATACCCCCCCAACCGCTCAGCTCGCTGGTCCAGCTGGCAGCCCACTCACTCTGGCATTTCTCCGTTTTGAGCATGTATAGGTTTGGGCATGTGTGTATATTTAAGACCAGTGTGTAGGGATTACTGACAAACTGAATGTAAATTGTAATTTCCCCACTTGGGATCATAAACAGTATTTATTCAGTATATTATATCAGTAATA
>NW_022603068.1:0-28191 GCF_008692095.1 Etheostoma spectabile
ATTTGTATGTTTTAAATTGTTGAATAAAGTTTTAAAAAAAAATCCTTCACTTCATAACAAACTATGACATTCATCATGGCTTCATGTGAAGAATGCGTTGATCTTTTACTGAGTCACTATCTTTTACTTAGGTCGTATCTTCGTCCATCACATTTGGTACACAGACACGGAACGTTACACACAATTGTGAGAACTTGCAGCTCAAGTCAGCACTCCAGAACATAGAACTAGAATTCTATTCATTGCTCCAGACTGCTAAACTCTCAGCACAATTGCATTGTTTTCATTCAAATAGAAATTCAACTAAACCGGATTGACATCTTAAGGGTTTACATTTAATTCTTAAGCAACTCTATTAACTGGTTTATTCGGTCGGAGGACCTAACTGAGAACGCTAAATGGATTCTAGAAGTGAACTTTCAAAGACGGACAAAATGTTTACTGCTGAAAATATGGATGAGATTGTACGCTATTTCATGAGGCGGATGCTGATGGAGGTGGAGGATTGGACATTAAAGAATTCTGTGAGGGACTAAAGCAGTTATTCCCTACTATGGATGAAGAGACTCATTGCCCTCCACATGAAGATTGACACAAATGGAGATGGAGGTGTGGACCTTGGGAGTTAACAGACTACCTGTGAACAAAAACAAGGCATCACAATATGGCTTTTAAAAATCAAATCTTTCCCAAACCTATCAAAATGATATCGGTGGATCACCATAAAGCGATTGTTCGTCTGATTCACCGTCCCTTCGAGAATGACAGGAAACCTGATCATGGTTCAGAGGTTTTATTAGGACAAACCAGCACTTACCAAAAAGGTCAATACCTCTCCATCAGCTCGAATGGTATCCTCAACTTCTGGCCTGACAGCTTTGACACCCCGTACCCAGTTCAGTTATTCAAAAAGGAAAACACACTTCCTTTTTCACATAATAAGAAAATGCACGTTACTGACATGGTCTACATCAGTGAACTCAAACAACGGCTATCTCCACTTCTGACAGGGAACTAATATTCTATCGCTGCAATGAATTCCCTAAGTTGTTTTCAACCAGCCACTCTTTAATAGTGGAGGACAACATAGTGATACCATGAACTACTGGTCCAAAGGCACTAAAGCAGTGTTTTCCTTTGGCGATGTAAAAGGTTTTTGTCTGTGTTTGTCTCCTACAACATATGTGAAAACGGCCTCTTCTTCACGGTGCATATGAGAAAATCTCTCTGCGGGATTATCCAACTGTTATGTTTCAACCCTGTTAAAAAAAAACTCTAAAAACTTTCTATGTGTGAAGGTCAACATCTTTAATGACATTTGCAGTCAGATCCAATATTTTCCTTCACTTAGGTCGTTTGCTATCTGCGGTAGTTCATCCAAGACAATGGTCCTTGCTTCTCTACCCAAGACATCCACAACCAAAATGTCTACAACAGTCTTTAAGAGCAGAGGACATGTGGACTTCTTCACCTGTGTAGAATACTCCACTTCCTCTGGGTATCTGCTGACCGGGGACGGATGCCCTACTGAGGACGTGGTTTCCCCAAAACAGTGTCATGCGTCCAGGAATTAAGGGACATGCCAAACCCATCACCCATATAATGTAAATCCCAAGGGAAAAGTTTTTGTTAGTTTATCGCTGGACCACCATATATGTGTTTGGTCAGGGATGCAATGATCTGTTTGCAAAGTTTCAAGATAAAAATGATGCAGAGTCCTATCTCCAGTGTGTGTTACAACACCACCAATGAGTTAGTCCTAGCTAACACAGATATTGGCATATCTTGAAGAGGAACGGATGTGTTTAAAAATGCATTAACATCGCATGACAAGCCCCTGTGCTGTGCTCTCTATCACAACATTTTCAAACAGGTTGTCTCTGTTTGCCAAAATGGCGTGGTGACAGTGTGGGATATCTTAACAGGAACGGCCGCCATGCAGTTCAAGGTGACTCCAGATCAGTACGTGGGGCATGTTGCTATTTCATTTGATGGACTAAAGCGCAGACTGATCACAATTTCCCAGGATGGAAAAGTTAAAATTTGGAACTTCAACAACGGAACAGAGCTTGCCATTCTTCCTGTTACTGTACAAAGGGAGGTGACAGGTATCGTCTGTGTAGACAATAGGGTGTTTGTGTCGGGAAAGAACTCCAAGATCATTTATGACCTGGACATACACGGATATGACAACAGATTTTTGAAGCATGATTATTTAGATGACATTTGCTCAATGGATGTCCATGGAAAACACACTGGTTACTGCCTCCAGCAATGGAAATATTGTCATCTGGGAGGCCGCCAGTGGCGAAGTTCTCTACTGGCTCAATGGCAGCAACAGCCCTCGAACAAACATGGCAGATAAAACCACTCAGGGCCAGACAGGGAGTCTGCTTGGTGACAAGAGTCCAAAGCACGTCAGAGGCACTGGGAAAAGACCTCTACATAGTAAATCCCTGAATGGGAACGACACTGATGTGATTAACACACCTCTTATCATATGTCTGAAGAACAGGGAGGTTAAAGTTGACACAGCCACACTGCTGACGTCTGCAGATGGCAACATATATGCCTGGTCTGTTATTAGCAAGGGAGGATTGATTGGAAAGTTCAGGGCAGTGAAGGATGAAGGAGCAGTCATTACCACCATGTCAACTGATCCCAGTGACCAGATATTACTGACCGGGGATAGTACCGGAAAGATTTATCAGTGGGACATTAGGCTTTTGGGTTTAAAAAACAGGCAAACAACGAGCCATTTGAGGATATAAATGGGTGGTGCGTGTCATTGTGTCCACCTCCTCTGTTGCACTCCTGGCAATCTCACATCACAGGGGTGGTGAGTGTTCAGTGTAACCCAACTTGTGAAAAGTTAATTACCGCAGGGAACTGCAATGTCTGTCTGTGGGAAAACACAGGAACCTACATAGGCCTCTTTGGGAAAGACCAATGGGGTGCTTCACAAATCAGCCTTGAGGAGAATGCTGAACAGGAGGAGACCGGCAGACCAAGCACAACGAAGACAAGCAACTTTCCATTCAAATGTCATGTCTTTCCAACAAGATCAACGCCAGAACCACTGATAGACAGCATTAAAAGCCTCTGTGACAGAATAGACAAGGTAGTCAGCCCTAAGACGCCTGGAGCCAAATTAACAGAGGATCTACTTGATCGTGTAAATAGACGGATGATGAAGATTCAGTCAGGACTTGACTTAATAAAAGTGAGGCTCAATTACAATTAGAGTTTGAAGAAACTCACAAACCCCTGGAAAATCTGTATTTTAGTGAGGTCAACAAGGGGTCTAAAAATACATCAACACCATGTCCACCAAACACCAGGCCAACTACAGGTTGCACTAATGACACCATAAGCTTAGCAAACATGCAGCAATCTGATGGTGCCGTCAAGCAGGGGACTGAACCCACTTCAAAACAAGTACATTTCCCACCCATCTCAGAGACCGTGCAGCTCACACAAAGTCAATTCAAGCCACACCCGCCCCTCATCAGAGGTGGATCTGCTCATGACCAACTCTCTTACCGAACTGCATATTTAGACCAGACTATGTCGAAATATGGGCGTGTGGTCAAGCTTCAGCAGAGGAACACATTACAAGGCAGTGTCCTGACACCAGTTCCACCAAACACCCTGCCAGGCATGGAGGGGTCTCAGCAAAAACGGACCATGTACACTCACCACCCATCAATGGTAAGGTGCTTCGCCCACATCATCAGACCCGTTCAAAGTTTCAGCAGAGAGACACCTTAAAAGGCGGTGTCCTCACACCAGTTCCACCAAACACCCTGCCAGCTATGAAGACCTCGCCACACATGCAGCTGGACCACTCTAGGTCCAAATATGGGCGTGTGCTCAAGACTCAGGAGAGAGACACATTACAGGGAAGTGTCTTCACTCAAGTTCCACTAAACACCCTGTCAGGCACAAAGGGAACTTGGCAAACACCGGACCATGTACACTTGCCACCCATCCTTGATAAAGTGCAGAGCACACATCATCAGACCCAGATTCAGCAGAAAGACACATTACAAGGCAGTGTCCTGACACCAGTTCCACCAACACCCTGCCAGCTATGAAGACCTCGCCACACATGCAGCTGGACCAGACTAGGTCCAAATATGGGCGTGTGCTCAAGACTCAGGAGAGAGACACATTAAAGGGCAGTGTCTTCACTCAAGTTCCACCAAACACCCTTTCAGGCATGGAGGGGTCTCAGCAAACACCGGACCATGTACACTTGCCACCCATCAATTTAAAGGTGCATCGCCCACATCATCAGACCCGTTCAAAGTTTCAGCAGAGAGACACCTTAAAAGGCAGCTTCCTTCCACCGTGTCAACCAAACACACTACCAGCTTTGAAGACCTTACCACACATTCAGCTCTCGGCTAGTACAGTCAAGCACGGGTATAAAATCACATCAAAGTATGTACCCTTACCACCCATCTCTGATAAGCTCACCACAGACTGCACTAACGCTACAAGGAGCTCATCAAGATTACTCAGGAGAGACATTAAAAGGTGAGGTTCTCTCACTATTCCCGACAACCGCAACCACCATTTCCAATCACTGGCAGCATGAAGGGTGATTGTGTGGGTTTAGTCCAGGTGATCTGGTTTCCTTAAACAACTGTGTGAGTTCATTCCAGGTGATCTGGTTTCCTCAAACAATTGTATAGGTTTACTCCGGGTGAACCGGTTACTCCTACAATTAAAATATATATAAATAAATGAATACTAAAAAAACAGTATTTGTTGTATATCAATGTTTTGGTATGAACATTAGCTTGTGACCCTGTTCAGTGTGCCTGTTACAACCCAGCTAATTAGGGTAAAAGGAAGCAACATAAAACCATTTTTTCATTAAAATAAAGGTATTATTAACATATGAGTTACATGAGTATATATGAGTTTAATTTCTTCAATCTACTTGAATTTGATCCGTAGAACACAGTCCCCCCCCCCCTCTCTCTGTCTCTCTTACTCACTCACTCACCCACACCCCACATACCTGGTGTGTAAACAAAAAAAAAGAAAAAAAGAACCAAAAACAAAACAAAAGTCACACTGATCATAAAAAGAAAGTTACATTGAGTATGAAAACTCTTGTTCATTACATTTTACTTCATAATTGCAACCGCATGTGTGTATTTATTGTTTCAAAACTTTCTTTCTGTATTGTTCTGTATATAGTTTGTTTGTTACCATGACAACACCATCGATCTGAAGCTCAATGCTGATGCTGTCATGTAAATAGTTTTCCAATCAGCAATAAATATAACAATTTCTGATCAATCCATATCAATTGCATGGTTAAAATAGGCTCGTTCGAGATGAACTGTGCCTTGGCTGTAAGGTGGACGAGAGCAGGCGGCAGCAGCAGGGGGCGGGGACAAAAAGCTGCGGTAAAGTCGGACAGTTTCCAGCCGATTTCAGCCGCCTTCTGAACAGAAAGTTACAGAAACACTGTGGTGCGATTCCGATTTCATGAAATACAATCAGACCCACATATCAGATGGTACACAGTCTCTAGTTGTTTAATTATGACAGAGTACCTATGAAAATGTTCGACATGCAATCTGTTGCTAATTTTAATTAACAACTGACTGTAGGTGGTCAGTGATCTGAACAGATTTAGTCTCTCTGACTTCTTAACGTAACTATCAGCCACACGTGTGTTCTGTACAGAATAAGTCTTTAAATCAGACAATTAGCAGTTAAAATATCTCCGACAATAAAAATAATAAAAGGTTTATATAAAACGTCATCATGTTGAGTTGATTGTGAACCAATCAGCTGTTAAATCAGCTGAGAGGCCGGCGTTTCCCAGCATGCTCTGGGTCCGCCAGGGTCTTGCAGTCGGTGAAAAACAACTGCGCCGCCTGCGTCTCAGAACTGCGGCCGCCTTGCTCTCGTGAGATCATTGTTGCCTACGTGTGCATGACGTCAGAGCAAGTCGGGATCAAGTCGGACACAAATCTAACCGGCATGCAACGGGCGCCGATCGCCGGTGATCGATTCTGCGCAGACCTTGCTCATCTCGAACGAGCCTAATACCATACGGGTTAAAGCCCCGCCCATTTCAAGACAACCCTACCCACTTCAGGGTTAAATCCTGTCCACTTCCGGGTTAAACCCCACCCAGTCCGAGTACAGCAACAGATACAGATAATTCATATGGTTAACAGGTACAGATACAGATAATGCTGTACTTGCTCATCCCTAATAGAAACAAAACATTACTAAAAGTTCTGCTTTTAAACAACACAAGAAAACCAGTAGCCCTAAAACTTGTGACTAACACAAAATATCTACAAATGTGTAACAATTTTCAGTTTTTAAAGCTAAAACCTGGTCCAGTCTCCCATGTAGTCTTACAGCGGGTATTTAACACATTTTCAACAAAGCTTTCAGCAAAGCATTCAACCAGAGATTTCTCTTGTTCGGATGCACGTATAAGGCATAACGTGTGCCGAACCTGCCTTCCCATCCGTAATCAAACTAGCAATGCATCATGGGAGATCTACTGAAGGCACGGAGCACGGAGCTAGCGGCAGAAATGAGCGAAAATGTGATAAGTTATGGACATCAAGTGGATAAATCTTGGATGTAACAGTTTGGATTTAATGCTGGATAACCCCGAAAAAGGCACAAGTTCCAGGCTGGATAGAAAACCACCTGTAAAGGCTAGACAGACCCCGAAAAGACCTCCGTGACCGCTAGCTCTTTAGCTTTTAGCTGCAAAATCGGCAAGTTTCTGTCTTTTATGGCTATTAAATGATTGAAATATGAATCAGAGGTGCCATTTTGGGTCATATACGACCCCTTTGTCTGCATTGGGTTAACCTAATGTTATTATTAGGCAAATATATTAATAAATCTACACCATGCTTTAACCATCCTAACTCCAAAACCTGCCGGCGGGTTTGAAAAAAAGTTGTTTAAAAGATCGACAAAAATAACCCACTTACCCTAGAAAGAAGGTGAAAAATTTTTGTATGTCATTATGCAAAAAAAACTCTGTTAAGCCCAAAAAAAACTGAGTGGATAAAAAACTCAAATTCGCACAACTTCAAAAATTGAACAAAAAGAAATTAACCAATTGCATGATCAATAAACTGTAAAATGCTGTTTTTGGCGGGTTTTTTTGCCACATTTCCTGTTAATTCAGCTTGGGTGCTGCTGAAAACGGTTCAGGTGCTGCACCTTAGACTTATGGCGGGGAAAACCCTGTAAACATAAATAATCAAGACTGCTGTCCCTTGTGTTTAATAGAAAATCTCCAATTCTGCACTTTGTCGTCTTTTCTTTGTATCCATCTGCAGTTAGATTTCAAAGAGAGAGACAGCAATCATTTATAATAATAGCTACCAGTCCGGTTCCCCTACGGACTGAGCTCCGGCCACCACAGAAAAGAGTAATCACTACATTAACTCACAACCAGCTTAATTTATTATATGCAAAACACTATTTTTGGGGGGGCAATAGCTATACAAATTTAGCATATTTTAAAGTTATTATTACTGTTTTCAGCCAATTCTTGCCTTCCTTTTTTCTACTGTCCCTTTTCAAGGTTTTGTTGTTTAAAAAACGTTTTTGTCGACTTTTTCTATCAGCATTTAAATATTTTCCAGGTACAAGGCTTTGTTCAGTTAATCTATCGCTGACCTCTCTGTATTGTTCCCCTTTATATAGACTTTTTTTACTACCAAATTTTTTTGAAATTATTTGCGCTGGTTAGGTGGTACATGGCTTAAAATAAACTGTTAAAATGGGGAACATTATTGATAAAATGCTTGAGAACCACTGCTCTAAGGCAGAGATCTTCAACAGGGGGTCAGGGACCCCTAGGGGGTTCTCAGAGTCACTGTATCTGCCACAGAGGCCGTGTTCATTTCCCTGAATTCTGTGAAAAACAATGTGTCTTGGTATAACTCCAAAAGTATGTGAATTGCATGCTATTCCCAGACTTTCATATTGCTTGCTTGTTTACATGAAAAGCAAAACCGGCTGTAATGGCATACGTCTATGTTGGGACGGTTGAAACAGCTGTTTCAACTGCTGCCACAATCTATCTAAAATAACATCTTTTGGAAGTACCATTCATGATACAGTATTTAGTAAAATATTAAAGTTGTGGGAATTTTATATGGCTTAAACTGTATGTTGCATACGTCCCACCATGCTGTTTCATTCGTTTAAAGATTGAGAACAAATTATGAATGAAATTCTGGAACCAGGCATGCCTGGAGTATCCCCGCCCCCTTTTGAATTCTACAGAAAATTTAAACCTAAACAAAAACCAACTGTCGGAATGTTTGTGTTCAGTGTGACATCACTGGGTCAAAGGACCAAAGGCAACCAATCATGATGCAAGACTCTAAGGAAGAACTCAGGGTTTAAACCCAGAGTCATTTCAACTGGTAACCACTACGGTCCGTGTACTTGGCGGGCAACGGATTTTCGTTTTGAAATGAAAAAAACAAAAACGAAAAACAGCCAGAATCCGTGTACCATTTGTTCATTCGTTTTTCAAAATAAAACCAAAACTCAAAAAACAAATAAATGGCTTGTTTCCTCAATATTTGTTTCCAAAACCAAAAGAAAATAACGGATAACAACTCGTTTTTCCAATTTACAATGTTGTGCTCAAATGGAAAAATGGAAAAACAGATAACGAGCGTTTCACTCCGTTTTATTTTTATTTGACGCAAGATGCATGACCCGGATGTGACCTTAACTCGTGGGACGACACCGACACGACCAAGAGCAGCTTATGTTGTAGCTAGCGTTAGCAGGTAGCAACTTAGCAACAGAAATGGACATTTTTGTGGAAGTAAGAGGGTTACTCTGAAGCCTGAAGACATGACCACAGAGAAGATATCGGTTATTTTCCAGGTATGTATTCTATATAAAGCAATATAATATAACGTTATGGTGTTTAAATACTCGTGGGTGCGCACATCTAGCTAGCTACCTAACTGCTATCGTATATGAACTTTCAAAGTTATTGGTGTGTTACCACGGGTTCTAGTGTGATGTTTTTATTTTACTTCATTTAACATTGTCATGCAACACTCGTCTTGGATTAAAAAACTAAAAGATGTTCTGTTTTAGATGTAACGTTATATTATACTTTAGCTTTCGTAGCAATCACTGAGAATATGTTATTAAACAGTTACTAATGAAAATGTTGGTGACTACAATGTGAATACATCTATTATTTTGTTATAAAAGCACAAAAAGCAGTGTGGTTGGCTGGACTATACACACTTTATTGCTTCTGTTCTATCGTCAACTCCTGTCATAGGTCCAAAAGGAAACCGTTTATTTGACAGACGACACCAACGTGGCCATATTTCCCCGACCTGATGGTGACTTCAACTGCTTTGACCTCATCGCCAGAGGTCATTATGAAGTGCATGGCGATGGCACCACTGAGGAAAAATCTGCAGGGGCACATCCCTCAGGCCAGGCTGCCCGCTTTTCTTTCCACCGCCCACCAAGCACTGCCACAGCCTCCCCCTGTCCAATGCCAAGGAGCACCACCAAAACCTTTGTGAGGTAAGTTAAAAAAAAAACAACAAAAAAAACATCTCGCTAAGACATCTGTCACTACTGTTACTACTTTCTTTTGCTACATAATTTGAGAAGGTGTGTCCAACTCTGTTTACTGGTATTCTTTATCCTGCATATTTACCATCTGTTCCTGCTGCACCTGCAACTTATCAGCTAAATTAAGCTTTTTTATCCAGGAACTTGAGGACCAGCTCTGTTGTGGTGAGTGGGGGGAAGGAGGACCCAAAAGCAGAGGAGAGCAGGCAGGAGGGAGCTTCGAAAATAGCTTTATTAACACAGTTCAACAGAAACAGCGGGCGAAAGGCAAAAACCCAAAAAAGTCCACATCCCAAAAACAGGCGCAGGGCAAGGAGACAATAACAGGGTGGACTTCTAAAAGGGAAAACTCACAAGGGCAAACCAGGGAAAACTCACAAAGAACGTCGGGAAGGAGGCAGGAACGAGGCAGGAACGAGGCAGGAACGACAACTCTACCTCGTGGACGAGACATAAGAATCTGGCACGAGACAAACACTGGGGTTAAATACACGAGGTAACATGGTAATGGGGAACAGGTGACACATCAGGTGAATCATATTAGGGCGGGGCAGGACAATCAGACAAACAAAGTGAAGCTAGACAAGACAAGACAAGACAGGAAGCTGACAGGAAGCTGACTATCAAAAACAAGGAGGCCAAATGAACCCAAACAAAAACCCCAACCCACAACACAGCTCTGCATTTTGTGCTTATTGCTATCACTGTATATTAGGGTTCAACAATTAATATAAATATTGCCAAGTGCACTATCCAATTACAGGAACTGCAATGTTTTTTATTATTTGTTCCCATCAATATTCAGGAATGTCTTAATTGCTGAAGTCCTGAATGGAAAGCTAGACACCACCAAGATGGTTACAGTCCGCTTCTCAGAGTTTGAGGCTTGTGTGGCAACAATAACCAGTAAGGTGAAAGAGGCCCTTGGACAACAGGAGTCATTTATTTTGACAGATAGTCAGGGAAACGAAATAATTGACTCTGATGGTACTAGAGGTATGTTTTAAATCATTGCTGTGTAAATATTTAGGAACTTAAGTGCACTAATAGTCCACACATTTAGCATCTGAAGTTCACCTAAATATTATCATATTAAAGTACATTTTGCAGTAATAGCTTTCTTGTGTGCTTCAAATCTGTTTATAGTGTCCTATTTTTAAAATTCCCAACCTCCATATAGGATATAAGTTATCAAAAATTCTGCAAGTTAAAACAGTTTTAACAGTTAAAACAAAACATGTCCTCTTTTTTCATTGCAGGGTCAGCATACTGGAAGCAAAATTCCAGGAAATATTTGCAGTGCCTGAACCACAGATGGAACTGCTACAAGTCAATAAAAGGAAGAGGTTGAGGTAACTGAAAATTATTCTATTTTTTCTTTTTTCTTTGGATGACATGATGCTGTGTGTGGGGGAAAAATAAATAAATATTGAGGTGTAATTAAATGTTACATTGTACACTTTTAATGTGTTTCAGTCGAAGAGAAGATACTGGCCTTCAAGAGGTTATGGCAGACATTGAAGAGGTTGTCGAAGCAGCCCAGGGACTGAAGGAAGTGACGAAGGTGATTAAGAATTTGAGTGGATTTGCACCTTCCACAGTGACAACAACCCTGTCTCTTTCAGAGGCTGAAGTAGCTTCTTTAAGAGCAATTTTTGCCTGTCTTGTCTGCAAAGGCTAGTTTTACTAGATTTGACATGCTGTGTGGATTTACTTTATTTGGTAATTGTTGTTTGGGTTTGGCCTACCTACTGAACATAAATGAAGTGCATTTGTTTTTTTAACCTACAGGTCCTCTAGACAAGCCAATGTTCTCAACATGCAGCAGAACACTAATCGGGTGTAAGGCATGTGTTGTGGAGTGGAACAGCAGCCACAGCTACTGCCCCAAGTGTTGCGCTGTGGATTTGGAGAACAGCGTTCATGAAGTGGCTGGACTCTCTGAGGCACTGGCACCACTGGAGAAGTTATTCTAGTTTTTATTCCATTTAGTATGTTGCTATGGTGGCAACAAATGTGCATACAGTTCTTCAGAGCCTTGTTTTTATAAAGTAACAATGTCTAATGTTAACAGTTTAATTGTCACATGTAATTGTGGCACTTAGATAATGTTTACCAGATTTTCTAATGGTTATACAAGATTTTCTACTTCTTTTTTTTTACTGGTATTTTTTCACATTAAAAGAAATATACAGACATCTGAACAAACTTGGAATTTATTCAGCTACAATTGAGTTTGAGCAGTTTCTCACAACTACTCTACAAACATATGCATAGTTCAATGGTGGAAATTTGAAATATTTGAGTATTTTCTTTTCATGACTTTAATTCTCCACTACATCTCAGAGGAAATGTTCTACTACATTAGTTTGACAGCTCACAAATTTAGTACAATTTGATGTTATACAGAATCAGTTTATACAAGTACAGCTGAAAAAACACAAGTTGATTAACAAATAACTCAATTGATAAATTATTGGTGCGAAGGCATTTTTCATGTAAAAACATCTTGCGGTTCCAGCTTTAGAAATGTGACGAATAGAACAAATATAACCATACAGTACTTTTTGTGTACTTAGTCCATCACTGGCATAGTTGGCAATATCACCACCTGTGTTTATCTGGCATGTCTTTCAGTAACATTAATCAGATAGATCAGTGCTTCCTGAAAAACACTATGGTCATTGTTAACTACTTTTCCAAAAGAAGAGACATGTCTGGAAACCTCTCTCCAAACAACTGCTCAGCACGACATCGGTCTTGCTCCGATGAAAAGGGGTCAGAGCCAAAGGCAGATACCCAAGTCAGGGAGGACCCCAACTCTTGCTCATACATGTGTGCTGCCTCAGCAGCATTGGGCAGCAGCTGTGTGAATTCTTGCTGGACAACAATCAGCTGAAAGTTGGTTTTTTGTATCCCTCTGCCTAAAATTATTTGTGTTAGTTTTGGCAAAATTGACAATTGTTGTAAAGCTCCATACATACACATACTAGCATAGCCTACCTGGTATCCTATGGGCATTCCATGACTGTACAACCCTGCCAAGTCCAATCTGGCTCACTTGACATGCAAGGTTGGAGACACAAAATTTGGTAACATTATCCTGGATGTCAAGCAGCTCTTGATCAAGCAGGTGAACCAGGGCTTGTTTTAGTGGATAGTTCACCCGATTGTTGACCTCCGGCCAAATTCTTTCCACACGAAGGTTCTGTTTAAACACAATAAAAACATTTTTAAGACTGATTGGAAACACTTCAGATCAGAAAACCCAAATCAGAAAAAGAGGGTATGGTGTGTAAAATACATATACACAGTAGTTGACAGCATTAATTTAGAAGTGTCATTTGATCTTCATGTTGCAGACAGTTTGAAGTCAAAATATTTAAGCTTTCCGTTGATATGTAACAACAAACAAATTCCTTATCCTAAGATGTTGGGACATACAATACCGTTTAGGATAAGGTGACCAGATTTCTCAGACAAAATCCGGGGACATTTTCAGCTCAGAGGCGTATTTACCTCCAAAACAAGTAATGTTTTTATTTTGTAAAACTTAAAACGGGGACACTAGACCTAGAGCTGTTCTTATTAGGGGCTGAGCCCCCCCCCCCCCCCAGGTATGATCCTAGACCCACCCCTGCTGCTACTTCCTACTCCACTCCACTACACACTTCAAGATAGTGTTGGGGAAATCCTTCTATAAACTGACAACTGACTCCATGATGAATTTAACACAGTGTTTATTCTTGTGGTCAACAGATGAAATGCGTTTCCGAGCAGTTACACGTGCACGGACCTGATGGAGACTTGTCTAGTACAGAGGTCCCCCAAAAGGCACTTAGACAATATTGTGCTCAAGGTTATATTGGTTCCCCTTGTGGGGCCTGATTGGTCAGCTATACTGTTGCTGGGTTACTCTCCCTGCTCTGCCTCTTCCCTCTTTCTTCTTATTATTTTCATTTATCATTTACCTCACCAGACAGCTATGTTCACTCCCTTCTTTGTATGTCCTGTTCTCTGAGTTATCAGACCGTCCTGAACTTCAGTGTCCTTGGCCTCACCATCTCCTCCTCCCGTGCCCACTGTAGCATATCTGACTAAGATTGCCCTCCCTGTTCTCTCCCTCCTTAGCTGTAACCCAGCTGCAAAGCATAATGTATAATATGTCACACATACACACACTCTTATTTAGTCTTTGGTTAATTCAGTATATACTCTAAGCCAGCTTTTACGTGGCCGTTCCTGAGTGCCCTGTTCATCACCACCTCAGTCATTGTATTATTTTCCCACAAATTCCCCCTTTTCGCACCTACTAGGTGCGAACACTTTTTACACTAACTGCAGTGCCTCAACGTCCTCCCCGTCCTCTGGCATGGTGAGTAATGGCAGCATCCCAGCGGAATAGGGAGGCGGCGCTTTTTCTTTGGACAAGGCAGTGGTGATGAGCCGGGATGTCATGGTCCGCAGGCAGGGCACACAGCAACACCCACAGGTAACTAGAATAGCGAGAAAAACAGCAATAGATGTCAAACAAGCAGTGATAAGATTCTTCCATTTGCCAAAAAAGGTTGTCATCCACCCCTCCAATGGATTTGATACACCTGAGGCGTCATGCATCTCCTGGGAAAGGGCTCGAAGTTGGTTCAAAGCCCTGGTGACCTTCCCATCCGGGGCAGTGTTGTTAGGGATGACCGTACAGCACATCTCTCCGAACATGGAACAGACTCCTCCTTTTTCAGCCAACAGCATGTCCAGCGCCATCCTATTCTGGAGCGCCATGAGGGACGTTGGGGCCATCTGCTCGGCCAGGCCTTCGATGGCATCCCTAGTTGCATTGCTCAAGCGTAAAACATTATAATGCACAAAATTTATCCTATCTACATTTTTGCTGGGAGTGACGGGGAAGATGGCTGAAAGCAGTGGTATATTCTCAAATCCTGCGGCTATTTGATCTGCCAATTTGTATTCATTCGGGACACCCCTAGGAACTCCTATGCTGTCTATATAGGTTGGGGTTCCCGCCCATGGATCAAAAGCCGGGCCTTGCATACTACGGGCCCTGCGCCTTCTCTTTACGGTCAGTTGCACAGCCTTATGGTGGGTATAGTGGACTCTACTCCCCACCAAAGATATGGGCATAGCTAATCTAACCATAGCACAAACTCCTGACGTTTGATTTGGGAACTTTATCTGGGAGTACAACCTAAGACCACCACAATAGTAGAATAGTCCTATTCTAGCCACTGGGCCTAGGGCTGTTTTGTTTTGTACAGTTGTGTTGCACCAGTCTGGGGGTATATCACCTAGTTTGATTGTGGGCTTGCTTGATCCGGTGAGATTGAAACAGTGATATCTTGCACCCTCCCCCTTTATGGCGGTAAAATACCCTGGTTTTTCAAAGCCTGGGGGAAAGAGGGATGCTAGGGTAGTACAATTGCGGGAAGCTGTCTTAGAGTGTGTGAAGTTCAACATGCATGCATATCCTGCTGGGTCCTCATTAGGAAACAACGGGGCCGGGTTAGTGAACATGACTGGTCTAGCTGTGGCACAGGCCACGCACCCTTCCATGTGTTGTTCTTTGGCATTCTGTATTAGCCACCTGATCCATAAATTGTCCTGGCCTGCACCTGCTGATAACTCTAACACATCTTCCACCCTCATTTTAGAGAAGTCCTGCACTATTACGTCTTCCTCCTTCAGGGGGGTTTTACTGTAGTCTCTGCCATGTCTGTGTCATTCTGTGTGTGCGTGAGGGGATCCAAAATATTTATCTGCAGGGGGGTTATCTGGTCATTCCTGCTATCCATACACCTATGGCTAACATCCACACATCCTGACCGTTCCTGCTCCCAATTGCTCTATTTACTGACAGGGTTATGGGATTTTTCGTGGGGTCTGAACTATAGTCCCGCTGTATAGATAATATCTCCCATTCATCTTGTTGTACCCACCAATCTCTTTTGTCTGTCAACCTCGCCCATGGTTTCCACCCTCCTGTTGTCCAACCCGCGTCATACCAGCTGTTACAGAGACTACCTTTCACCTGTCCGGAAGCGCTCCTTTCACAGTCCTCTACCTTTTGATAGTCGTCACAGATGTACACATCTGTGTTTTTGTAGAAACTATTATACCCCCCGCAGTCTATAGCCTGACACAAATCAAAGGTAAATGACGTGGTTGAGTCTCTCACATAGGGGAGAGTCAATCTGGCACCGCACCTTGGGGATGGGCCCTTAGTGTGTTGCTTCACTACTGCCCAAACTGCTCTTCTTCTCTCTCGTCTAGTTTCATTTCCTTTGTTACTGAGAGGTGGTTGGACACTACCGGGTGATTGTTCTTTGTGGTCTCGGTCCCCATACGCATGTTCCAACCCCAGAACTAATGCTGCAACTCCCACTACTACTACTACTGCTAGGACAACTGTTGTCTTTTTCCCAAACCCCATTGCCTTCCAAGTTATGGGTGTACTACGTGGGGGCTGTTCCCCGCCAAAACATCTCTTCCATCTATACATTTTGGATTGCTTTTCTAATTTCTGCCAATGGGCGGCTAGGAGGTGCGACTGGGGCACAATGTGTCAGGTGGTGCCAAGGTGCTCCTTTTTTACCTTTAACCTGGACCGAGTGTGAAGTAACCTCCCCCACCTCGTACGGCCCGGACCACCTGGGGTCAGTCCACTTCCTCTTGTGAACTTTGACCCTGACCCAGTCGCCTACCTTGACAGGTAGTGTTGCTTCCTCCTGCGGTTTCCTGTTCGCCAACTGGACCTGCGTAGAAAGGGCTGAAACCAGAGATGTTAGCTTTTTCATATAGTCTGTCATTTCTATTTGCTGAACATCTAACATTGGCATGTGGCCTCCATCTAGTGGAGGTCCTGGCATTTTTCTCCCTGTCATTATTTCGTGTGGGGTCAAATGTGTTTCTCGTCCTTCTGAGGACCTCATAGCCATGAGGGCCAATGGGAGCGCTTCTACCCATGTTAACTTGCTTCCTGCACATGCCTTAGCTATCTTAGCCTTCAATGTCTGGTTTGCTCTTTCCACCATTCCCTGTGACTGTGGATGATAAACTGATCCGAAGGCATGAGTGATTCCCAGGGCCTGTTCTACTTCTCTTAGTAGTTTGTTGTTAAAATGTGTGCCATTATCTGACCTTATTCGCCTGGGGACCCCATACCTCGGGATGAGTTCAGTTTTGAGCCATTTCACCACTGTTTTTGCGTCCTCTTTTCCGGTGGGAATGGCTTCTACCCACCTAGAGAACCTGTCTACCATCACCAGAAGATACCTTTTCCCCCTACCACATTTTCTGCGCCCATATCAGTATAATCTATACTGATATCTTGAAAACAAGCTGTGGGGACTGGGTACGCTCCTTTTAGTGTGGTGTATGGTTTCTGAACATTATGCTCTCCACACACCCTGCATTCCTGACAAAAATGTGTCACCATGTCCCTCAAATTGGGGTGCCACCACAGCTCAGACAGATTCAGGAGAGTCTGTTTTCTTCCTTCATGTGTTGGTCTGTGTGCCTCAGGTAGCAACATTCTGCACATCTCGGCTGATGCTGCTATCTTTCCTTGATGAGACCTCCATATCCCATCTTTGTCTTTTGTGGCGCCGCTCCGCTGCCACTGACATGTCTGTCTCCCCCTTTTTCTGAAATAAAATGGCATTGAGAAAGCCATTGTTTTCAGAAACATCCATATGAAATGGGAGTGAGTAGTCTGGGGAGGTGAGTGTCTCTGCCCTTGCTAGGGCACTTTTGAGGTCAGAGAAGGCGGCCTCGGCCTCTGTTGTCCATAGGAGGGGGGCGGTGAGACAGCGATGAGTTCTGTTGGTATAGTCAGGGATATGTGAGCGGCTGTATCCTGTGAGGCCCAGAAAAGACAGCATGTCTGCAACTGTGAGGGGCTTCTGACTGTTGGGGGTTCTGTGAGACTGTCATTTGTTTAGCTTTGCTGGGCTTGGGCTTGTTTAATTCTTCCAGTTGTTTCTTTAACAATTGAGTTTGTAGTCTTTTTAATTCATCTTCTTGTTGCTCTGCTCCTTTTTGGTGTTTTGACAGGAAATGACGCACATTCTCGCCCCATGTTGCATCGGTCATTGTTTGCAGGCCTACTACTCCTCCTAACTGTGTCTGAACTGCTGTGGGTAATCCCCCTAGTACCCCATGGCGGAACAGCGCCACTGTGGCGGCGGACTGGTCCCACGGTTCCCTCATAGCACGCTGCCAAATCTTTTTTGCTCTATCTGCATAGGCATCAAAATTTTCATCACTTAGTCTTTTTAAATCATGCCATGCTGCATGATCCCCAACTGTGGGATACATGCGGTGCAGCTCAGCCCAAATGCCAGGGGTTACTGCTGATGCAGGCACTGATGCGGGAACAGTGGGTCCAGCTCCCCCTCTGGTGAGGGCAGCACTAGCTTCATCTGCTCCCATTACTCTACCCAATACTGCTCTGAGATCTCCCAAACACAGCTGCACTCCTGCTGTAAGACTATTGAAAGCTGTGAGGAAATGCTCAGCCCCTCCTGTCAGGGAGGGGAGTTTTGCACACAGAGAATCTAAGTCACCAAAACTGTAAGGGGTGTACATCAACAGTCCTCCTCCTCCTCCTACTGGGCGGAGTGGGCATTGTAGCCCCGCCTCTGGTGTGTGGCGCGTCTGCTCTCCCTCACTGAGCTCATTTACTGTTAGACGCAGCTGCTCTTGCTGCTTTTTTATCTCTCTGAACTCTTTGTTAAGTTTTTCCCTTATTCTAGTTGATCTTCGCAGCATAACTTCGTCAGGGTCCTCGTTGGTAAATTTACCTTTAAATGTGCCTGCTACAAAAACGTCTTGAGGACTTTGTGATCTAGATCTGGGCCTGCGTTTATGTCGTTTTTTAGTCCTTCCCTAGAGCTAGAGCTTCTGTCTGTTTGCTCACTTTCCCTGCTGCTGTCTGACTGTTCGCTATCTTCCTTACTTCCTGAGTCTTGTGGGGTACTGTGGTGAGGTGGACTGGGTCCTTTTACTGACATGTGAAAATGCTCTGGATTTTGTTGGCAAAAAGACGCTGAATATGGGGTACTAGCTTTGCTTGGGCCGGCTGGGACTGTGACCGCTGGCTGTGGTGGAGCCGCTGTTGCTCCCCCTGACGCTGACTGTACCATTAAATTTAGATAACATTCTAAATCCTGTACGCGGCCCTCTAATGCCGGTATCAATGGATCCTGTGGGACGTCTATTTGTAATGCATTTGGCTGTAAATGGGCAGTTACCACTGGGGCTTGGACTGTGGGTTTTGATGCCGTTGGACCTGTATACGGCGGCGGTGGAGCGGAAATTCTTAGGTTTCTTATATCTGGATAAAAAGGGTTTGTTGGCGGGGGCGCTTCAGCGGGCAGCGGGGTTTTCTCTGCGCTAGCGGTTTTATTCTGTTCGGCTTCTGTCTCAGTTTTTGGTGAACTTTTGTCATCTTGTTTTGTCAATCCCAATTGTTTCTGTATTGCATTTGTCATTTTCAACCCCACCCCATATTTCTCTTTCTGCGCTTCATACTCCTTGTGCTTTGGTTTAGTCAATTTAAACCATTTTCTTTTCTTTTCCTCCTCTGCCTGCCTTTCCGCATACTCCAACTTACTTTTTTCATACTTCACTATTTCATTCACTTTCTCCGGGGACGGCGCCCCTTCTCCCTCAATCCATCCTCCTCTCTCCCATTCTTTCACAATCTCTTTTGCTACTTTCTCCTCTCCTTTACTGCCATACTTTTTCACTGCCCCTACTAACACTTTACCATAAGGGGTCGTCATTTTACAACAAATAAGCAGTGAGAAAAAATCCAACAAGCCAAACCACAACAAAAATCACACATGCAACAACGAACAACTTTTTCATTAAGACTCCATCTAGAGCCTTTTATGTACATCTCTATAATCTTTACAACTTAAAAAGTGACCTCTCACTCCTTTGCACAAATACACTCGCGGTGGACTCGTAATATTACAATGACAATCTGTTAACTGCAACTCTTTTTCAGGATGTTCACACAGAACCAAGGGTGGCAATTCACAATCACTCATCTGAACTATCTGTCCTTAGCAGTCTCCTACCTCGTCAACCATCTGGACGTATTTCCTCTGACTATTTGTCCCTTTTCCTCTCCTACCGCCACCCGTATTATTCAACAATTCTCTTACAACTCTCTAGTTGTTTTTCTCTGTTTAATCACATCACATGCCCCAACATTTCATCTGTTTATATCCCTTTAATTACAGCACATTCAATCAATACTTTTCGCTTAAAACAACACTTACGACAGTTGAAATGTGATCACATCAATTTAGTTTTCAGCCAATAACAGAATTTTGATTTTAAACAGGCTTCTGCCTACCTCTTTTGTTGAGAGCTCCCAGTGATCACACCAACGAGTCGCAGTATCGCCGCTCAGTCCCCTTCACGGGCTGCGGGATGTCAGTCCGGTGGCTGAGCTGAACCGGACCGTGGACACAATGCCAAGGTCCAGTTGGATTCTCCTGTCCAATTACGTTATCACGTCGGGGTCACCAAATTTGTTGGGAAATCCTTCTATAAACTGACAACTGACTCCATGATGAATTTAACACAGTGTTTATTCTTGTGGTCAACAGATGAAATGCGTTTCCGAGCAGTTACACGTGCACGGACCTGATGGAGACTTGTCTAGTACAGAGGTCCCCCAAAAGGCACTTAGACAATATTGTGCTCAAGGTTATATTGGTTCCCCTTGTGGGGCCTGATTGGTCAGCTATACTGTTGCTGGGTTACTCTCCCTGCTCTGCCTCTTCCCTCTTTCTTCTTATTATTTTCATTTATCATTTACCTCACCAGACAGCTATGTTCACTCCCTTCTTTGTATGTCCTGTTCTCTGAGTTATCAGACCGTCCTGAACTTCAGTGTCCTTGGCCTCACCATCTCCTCCTCCCGTGCCCACTGTAGCATATCTGACTAAGATTGCCCTCCTGTTCTCTCCCTCCTTAGCTGTAACCCAGCTGCAAAGCATAATGTATAATATGTCACACATACACACACTCTTATTTAGTCTTTGGTTAATTCAGTATATACTCTAAGCCAGCTTTTACGTGGCCGTTCCTGAGTGCCCTGTTCATCACCACCTCAGTCATTGTATTATTTTCCCACAATAGAAAGTCCTAATATTTCAAGATACAAAATCCATCCTTATACTTCAAGATAAAAAGTCCTAATATTTCAAGATAAAAGTCTTAATATTTCAAAATATAAAGTCTTAATAGTCCTAATATTTCAAGATAGAAAGTCCTAATATTTCAAGACAGAAAGTCTTAATATTTCAAGATAGAACGTCTTAATATTTCATAATGTTGTAATGTTTACTGAACTACTGACAGCTTTTGCTTTACTGCTCAAGGCTTGTTTCTGCAACAGCTCATTGAGAATCAGATACAATAAAACTACTGAGGACATATTTTCCTTTGACATGATGCAGTATTAAACGAGATCGCTGCAATGGAAGTTAATAGGATAATTGTCCAGCTTGTATTTACATTCATAAAAGTGCTTGTTTAGCTGCTAACAGACTCAGATTGATATTCTAAGTGTCTGACAACATTATGGAAAGGATTTCTAAGGAGGTTGACCTTTCTGTTAAAGATTAAGATCCTTTTTAAAACATAAAAGTCCGCGAAATTGCGTTCGCTAAACGCACCAGACTCCATGTAGATAATCAGTGATTTTAGCATCGTAACACACGGCTTTCTAAAACCTCTCTGAGCACCGCTGGCTCTGGCTGCCTGGAGCCTGCGTGTGTTGGGTGTGCGATTATCGGCTACGTTTTGTCAGTTTTTTCTTTCTTTCATTCCAATTTCGGGTCTTTCAGTCACAGTGAAAACTGGGGACATTTCCGGGACAGATCCAGCCGGGGACAGGTAACCAAAATCGGGGACTGTCCCCGGAAACCGGGGACGTCTGGTCACCCTAGTTTAGGACAAGTAATGAGGTGAAAAATTAAAAAAAATTATGCTATAGGTAAACAGCTAATTTCAGCAGTGATTGTATAAGTTAACATTGCAAGCAATCAAATCAGCCATCGAGGTCATGGTTATCCAAGGCAGGTTGAGTAGAAGCCTGCAGTGTGGAATAGGCGTAATGCTTACCCTTCCCTTTTAGAAAAATCCAAAAGACTTGTTCCATATGGTACAGGTTTTACTAGTCGAGAACTGAGATTCCTGTCATGTCTTTTGAAAGGTGTTGCAGGATAGATAATTACTATCAACATCTATTGAATTGTGATTTAAAATATGGAAATATTGGAAATATTACTTGTAATGTTACTCATTATCTTATCTGCGTAATCAGTAGGACAACATTCACCCTTGAAAAAGTTTGTCTGTACATAAGGCAGCCTGTTGATGTTATGTCTGTGTTGAGACAGCTTTTCTTGCATGTAGAGGGTCAAGTAAAACTCCCTGCCATGATACACTCTAATTTGGTCCCACATGCCATTGTTGACAACTGCTTTCCTGTAATAGAAAATGTGTAGATTATATGGATACATATGTGGATAATATTCATATTAGCACATACTGCTTGTAATGTAAAAACACTAATACTGTATAATAATCCCACACAGTGCTTGTTATTTACTGCTACTGTTATTAACCTTGACTTGCCTGTAAACTTCTTCATAAACAATAAGGTTGTTTTTCACTGGCATTGTGGATTCGGCAACAATTTTGCTGCTGAATCCATCAATAGCCAAGACATGTGTCACTCCAAACAATCCCAGCTTCTCATTCTGGTCTAGGTGGAGTTAGTGACCCATATACTCGGCGTGATAAGGAACTGGATTCAGATTACGTGCTCCCTAAAACAAGTAGAATTCAATTAATACAAGGTGTAATAACAATAAGCTTTACTTTTTTCCTTGAATTTAATTAATGTAGGTGACTTCCTTGGCGACGCAGTTCATTATACGGCTGGTGTACCTCTCTGAGAATTTTTCCCACTCGAGATTCTCCTGCCCTTACCCCCACTGATGACAGGTATCCTGTCATGAATTTTTGCCCGTAACATTAAAAAATTGGTGAAAATTTGAAATGAAACTTTTTAAAATGGTAAACAAATTAGTCTTGGATTAAAAACTATACGCAAGTACCAAGTTGCAAACATTACACTGCTCCCTCAAGCTGTTGTGTGTTTTGACTCCATCTCAGGCCAGCACATCAACATAAACCCCTAATTGTGTAGGGCAGCTAACAGTATTTTTAATTCTACATGTCACAAAACACTCACTACAAAAGTTTAAGTATAACAGAATTGTCTATTCACCTATCAAACCTTAACCAATAGTTTCAGTTTAGCCCACATTAATGTTTTGAAGACATTACCCTGTAACATTGTGTAGCTTAGAAAACTGTATCCCAATGTAGGTCAACATTTTAATTTCTGGTGAGATATTAAATGGCACTGAAACAAATTCCATCTGAGTGAGTGAGAAAGTCATTGATCCCATTAACATTATGATAAAACCACTATAATAATTGGTGTATTGCAAAGTTAACCAACATTTTAAAGGTGGAAAAACACTTAAATCAGTGTGATCACCCTGTTGCACTGATTATTTCTCTTATGCAATACTGCCACTGAGTGCAGTGCTCACTGCGTAAGGTTAACGTTAGCTTACACACTCTTATTATATAGGTTAATGTTAATAATATAATAATAATAATACTTGGTTAACGTAACCATGGTGGGTAGGCCTACTTTCTTGTCTTGTGAGCACTTACCTTATCTATTGATGACATGATTGCCGTTTCCAGTTCTGCGTCTGACACGTCTTTTTCGTCTGAGCTGGTGTTGAACACAGAATCTTCTGACAGACATTTCCGAGCATCTCGGGACATCTCTCTGACGCAGCGCGGTGGAAATCTCAGCATGCGTTCGACCCTCTTCAAAAAGCTTGCGAATCAAGTTGGAATATTCATCCAGTCCGGCCATCACTACCATGGACCGTTAATAAATATACACTATAATAATATGATCACTATCTTTTGTCTCGACTTGTTGTTTTTTTTGACAGATTCTGGTCCTAGTTAAGGTCACATCTTGCGTCAAATAAAAAATAAAAATTGGATGAAACGGAGTAAAACGCTCGTTATCTGTTTTTCCTTTTTTCCATTTGAGCACAAAGTTGTAAATTGGAAAAACGAGTTGTTATCCGTTATTTTCTTTTGGTTTTGGAAACGAATATTGAGGAAACAAGCCATTTATTTGTTTTTTGAGTTTTGGTTTTATTTTGAAAAACGAATGAACGGATGGTACACGGATTAGCCAGTTTCACAATTACCATTAGTAAATAGGGAAACAAAAAACGGAGAACAACCCATTTTTCGTTTTTTGTTTTGATATTAAAAAACGGAAAACAAAAAACAATCTCGTTATCTGTCTTTGATGCGTTTACAGATGGAAACCAGAAATAAAATATGGGTGTATACGTCTCATTTCTCAATTTTACAATGATTTTTTTTGTGACCCGGAAGTCACTCCTGCGAGCTTGACGGTCCACTTATTAAAAGCAACTTTGGGCTTGTTTTGATGTAAAGTTGCTTAAACATTTGGTTGTCGCGGGTCACGTTTTTTGGGCTTGTTATTAAAGTGTAGTTGCTTATTTGGGCTTGTTCCCAGCTCCACAATAAGTTGTCAAGCAGATAACTCCCTCCTGTGACGTCATCGCCAAATTGACTCCATAAACCCGCGAATAACAAAAATGACCAAAAACTAACTTTTAAAACTATATGGAGACATTTTTAAAATGATATACATATCTTGAGTGTTTTTTGTACCCAAAAATCAACAGTGGTGGTTAACTTGCAACAAGGACTTTAACTCTGGTAAGTTGAGGTGTAAAATGTGGAGTGAGAAGTAAAATTTGTTTCTGAATTGCAGTGGCGTTGAACTGTACAGTAGCATAAATTAAATTCCTCAATTAGACCTAGCCTATACACAAGTACGGCCTATCTGAAAATTGTACAGTACAGTACTTGAGTAATGCTTAATGTATTTAGTTACATCCCACCACCGTTAACTCGTTATATTTTATTTTTCACAGTTTTTCCAAAAGTTTCCTTCTTAAATAGTGCAGTTAAGAAAAAGGTACATTCAAACAGATAATTATGAATAGTAATCAAACTGATTAGTCTGTTTTAGTGGGTAGCCTAGCCTTTTATTGTTCAATAGTCTGACAGCAGTGGGGAAAGAAGCTGTTTTTGAATCTTGCAGTCCTTGTCTTCAGACTTCGGTACCTCTTGCCAGAGGGGAAGTGGGGAAAACAGTCTGGGATGAGGGTGAGTGGGTCTTTGATGATGCCCTTTACTTTTGACAGGCATCTTTTTCTGGGCCAGTTCCTGAATGGTCGACAGAGTCGGCCTATAGTCCCAATAGTCTGCTTAGCCATCCTCACTGCAGAAGAAGAAGTTTTTGTAGTGCTGTTGGTCAACAGTCTCTACATTGCAACTGCTACTACATGGTATGAGCAGAAACACCATCAGCTATCATTGCACCCAAAAGTGATAACGTTATTATGACATTTTGCAAGCAGACAAATCAGTGTAGGCCTAACAATTGTTAGTGAAGTTAGTTTTAATTGCTATACAATGTTTTGTTTTATATAAAGGCATGATGAGCAAATGTAACACATTTAAATTCCTGAAAGACAGGTGAAATAAAAGGAGAGTTTAACAGTTTAACACAGAAGCTTTTCTTCTGTTCTCCAAAATTGCATCTGACCGCAAGCGGAGGTCCGGCCCCCATAGCAAGCATGTGTGTGTGTGTTTATAAATACATTTTACAGACATATTTAATACGCTGCTGCTATGTATAGCTAGATTTCCATCCCGACGTCCAAACCCTCAATAAACGATGCTTCCAAATGACCCGTGAACAACTGAGGAACTTGTAGGCTAATACATCTAAAAGACGTATTAAATACGTTACTGTGATGTATAGATTTCCATCATAATACGACGTACTGACGCTCAATTAACGATGCTTCCAAATGACCCGCGAACAACTGAGGAACCTGTAACACATCTAAAAGACGTATTTAATACGTTGCTGCGATGTATAGATTTATATCACAATACGACGTCCAGACGCTCAATTAACGATGCTTCCAAATAACCCGCGATCAATTGCAGATGAAGCGATCATTTGCAGACGTCGTGCCGACGTTGTGTGCTTACTGGGTGTTGTATTCATTGTTGCAAAACGTTATGTATATAGTTGTTTGTTACCATGACAACACCATTGATCTGAAGCTCAATGCTGTCATGTAAATAGTTTTCAAATCAGCAATAAATATAAAATTTTTTGATCAACTCATATCAATTGCATGCTTAAATAACATACCGGTTAAAGCCCCGCACATTTCAAGGGACCCCAACCCACTTCCGGTTAAATCTGACCACTTCCGGTTTAGGCCCCGCCCAGTCCGAGTACGGATACAGATACAGATAATGCTGTACTCGCTCATCCCTACCGTTAACGTTAGGGTTTCTTCAGCTTCAGGTTTCTTTTACTTCGGTTTGTAGTACTTACTTTACCAGTAGATTTCTGGTAAACGTGGGGTTTCAGACATTGTGCTTGGTAGAATGCGACTTGAGTTGCGTCTCTGCCGTTGGAGATTATATTTTTTTGTAAACCTCCGCTGGCTCTAATTGATCTATTTGAGCCGTGGAACAGTCCTTTATCTCTCTCTCTCTTTCTTTGAAATGCCGTTCTTCTCTCTCCACTCTCTCCCAATGCCGCCTCATCTCTTTCTCATCTCTTGCGTCCTCTCTCTCCACTGCTTCCTGATGCCGCCTCTCCTCGCTCTCTCTCTTGCCTTTGCCTCCATATTCACCATGTCTCTCTCAAAAATGTCCTCCTTTTCTTTGAGGTCTTTGAGGGCCTGTACGACATCCATCCTTCTCCGTTTAGGGTGGATGCCGCAGAAGCCGTGGCTAGGTCCCTCTCTGGGGTCACCACTGAGGGGGTTCCACAACTGCCACGTCCTGGCAAGATGAGGCAATGAGGACAGGCGGCGTAACTGATGGCCTGCCCCCAATTGCCTCATCCATCAGAGGATACCACATCCAGGACGCAGCAGTTGCCTCACTCCCCTAAGTGCTGACTCCAGTTCTGGGGCACTTCAGATCCTACGGACAACGGAAAACACTCCAGTTTAAGATCAAACGTCAACTACATTTTTTTCTACTAAAATTAAATGTTCCCAGTAGGGATGAGCGAGTACAGCATTATCTGTATCTGTATCTGTTTAACATGAATTATCTGTTCATGTTCTGTGTGTGTGTGATTGATCCGAGTGGGTTTGCAGGCGGGGGGGGGGCGCTGTGATTATCACAGAACGCTGCGCGGCCAGTTGAGGAGTTTTATTCAATCCGAGCACGGATATTGACTCATGTTACTCGGATAATACTTGTACTCGGCAAAAGTGCTTTATCCGTACCGGATACTCGTTTCAGCCGGATACTCGGATCATCATACTGGGGCTTATTAACTCACAATGATTTTCACAGTTAACCAACCATGTATTTTGATCACGGTTTTTTTGATCAATTTGGTGATAAGCAGGGTAAAAATAAAACCTTATAATCACAAAGTACAAAAATTAGCCTGCCTTAGACCTGCCATACTTTTCACCTTTTTAAATATTATTTAAAAACGTTTAGTTGACAGATTAGCCAACGCATAGCTAGCTAGCTATATGCCAAATTTACTTTACCATTTGATTCGATAACATGTATTCAGCTTTATGTGTTAGGGCTGTTGCTAGTTGCACCCTGGGTGTTTCCCAATGTCAGGAAGGATCCTCCAAAGCCAGAATTTGGAGGATGCCACGTCATCAACGTCCGTCGAAGGACGTTCCAATGTCAAGAATCCTCCGAATTCCTCCAAGGACTCAGTCCTTCGTTCAGAAATTTCCCATAGACAGAGAAGGATGCATATGTGTATCCTTCGTGGTCCCAAATCGGTGAAATAATTTAAATGTAAGTATCTTTAGTGTGTGCCCTACATTTGTTATCATCGTTAATGTTTTACATCAATTTCAAGCTAACGCTTTAAGCTTGTACAAATTGCTATAATAATTAGGTAGTGTTGAGTTTTAAAAAGTTAAAATGTCTGAAGGAGCCAGGTTAGAAATGATGCATACATCTGTCCCCATTTCCCCCTCTTTTTAACACATGGAAAGGGGTTTCTGCTATGCAACAAAAGGTGGTCTCTGTCTCCTGTGTCTTAGTCTAGTCTAAAACAATACAATGTTGATGGACTGTCTTGATGTTAGAGTTTCACATTTACACAACAGAACCATTTGCTCTGCAACCAAAAGCGACCCCCAAAGGTGCAGAAGCAGGTTCTGATTGGACAGCAAAGATGCACTCGACCTGCTGTCATGACAACGGACCAATGAGAAAGGATTTAAAAGCACAGGTGAAAAAAGACCGCGCCCAAGGTGCAGGGGAAAAACTGTGTGACTTAGGACCTTTCAGGAC